>NC_045438.1:418646-435217 GCF_002776525.5 Piliocolobus tephrosceles
TATCTATCTATCTATCTATCTATCTATCTATCTATCTATCTATCTATCTATCTATGTATCTATCTATCTATCATCTATCTATCTATCATCTACTATCTATCTATCTATCATCTATCTATCTATCTATGTATCTATCTATCTATGTATCTATCATCAATCTATCTATGTATCTTATCTATCTATCTATGTATCTATCTATCTATCTATCATCTATGTATCTGTCTATGTATCTATCTATCTATGTATCTTATCTATCTATCTATCATCTATCTATCTATGTATCTTATCTATCTATCATCTATCTATCATCTATCTATGTATCTATCTATCTATCATCTATCTATCTATCTATCATCTATCTATCTATCTATGTATCTATGTATCTATGTATCTATCTATGTATCTATCTATCTGTCATCTATCTATCTATGTATCTATCTATCTATCTATGTATCTATCTATCTATCTATCTATGTATCTATCTATGTATCTATCTATCTATCATCTATCTATCTATGTATCTATCTATCTATCTATCTATCTATCTATCTATCTATCTATAGAGAAAGGATCTTTCTTTGTCACCCAGGCTGGTGTACAGTGGTGGGATCATGGCTCACTGTAGCTTCAAACTCCTGGGCTCAGGCAATTCTCCCACCTCAGCCTCCCAGGCAACTGAGACTACAGATGCACACCACCATACCTAGCTATTTATTTTTAAGTTTTTGTATAGGTGGAGTCTTGCTGTGTTGCCCAGGCTTCTCTCAAACTCCTGGCCTTAAGCAATCCCCCTGTCTTAGCCTCCCAAAACACGGGCACTAGAGGTGTGAGCCACTGCTCTCAGCCTGTTCTGATTTTTGGCAGTACTAAGCAGGAGAGGACTTTGGACCAAATCTGCTGCTTCTAATCAATGGCAAGCATTTCTCTATACTGATGTTATTATTTCTCACCAGTGAAAAACCCAATTTGGAAATCTTGAAAAAGATGAGTGGCATTCTGAGATAATGGCCTATACTCGAGGTGTCCCACAGTCTATAAAATGTTCTCATCTAGGCTGGGTACGGTGGCTCACTCCTGTAATCCCAGTGCTTTGGGAGGCCAAGGCAGGTGGATTATATGAGGTTAGGAGTTCGAGACTAACCTGGCCAACATGGTGAAACCCCATATCTACTAAAAATACAAAAATTAGCCCAGCATGGTGGCAGATGCCTGTAATCTCAACTACTTGGGAGGGTGAGGCAGGAGAATTGCTAGAACCCAGGAGGCTGAGATTGCAGTGAGCCGAGATGGCACCATTGCACTCCAGTCCAGGCAACAGCAAAACTCCATCTCAAAAAAAAAAAAAAAAAAAAAAATTTATCTAAATGACGGAATTTCAGACTTCCTACCACCCATTAAAGTAGGCGGGTCAAAGGATGTGATTCTTATTTTCTAAAGGAGAAAATAAACTCTAAGAAGTGAAGCAAACTGCAGCCAGTAAGAAAGATCTGAAAAAACAACAAGGTCCCATTTTCTGAGAATACTTATCTAGTTCACTTATGTTTTAGGTCTGTCAATTTTTCCATTTCAATATGTCCAGAGTCCATGCCCTCTTTCCACTCCAGCTGAGAACTTTGAAGTGAACTTTGTCATAGTTACTGGGAAAAGAATAATCATGACAACAACAAAACATATAAAAAGTGAAATAGTTACTATATGAAGTCTCCCACTGCAATCACCTGACTATGAGCCAAAACACTGGAGTTCTTGGCCCTCCTACTCTACATTAATTGTGTGTCCTTGAACAAATCAAACAACCTGTCTGGCACTCCATTTCCTTATCTAAAAAAAAATGAAAGGGCTTCTAAGATCTCTCCCATATATAACGTTCTAAATATTAGTAAAAGAATCTATATTCAAAAACATCTTGTAATGTTGCTCCTTCTTAGAATAGTTGGAACGAGCTACAGACTACAATATTGCAGCTGCCAATTCTTTAACAATTTGGATTGTGTAGCACTAACTTAAATCCACCTGTGGGAATAGAATTGGAGGCAATACACTGTCTCAGCTTGCTCTGTTTTCATTTTCAAAACCACTAAGGGAAGTAGGGTTGAAACTTGTTTTGGAAAAATACAGAAACACTATATCAAATTTGACAAGAAAGATAACTCTTTGACATATTAATGACTTTTGATTATATTAGTAATTTCCTATTGCATTGTTTTCAGATTTGGTTATGTTGGCACAAAATAAAAAACAATATGGTTGCAAATTAATTAACTTATTAAGACTCCCTAACATAGGGCACAGGTGCATGCTATTTGAATATATTAGCTAGTACAGCCTAAATTTTACATTGATCAATTGCAGGCTTGATTAGACTGACATCCGTGGGAGTGCCTGATCTGCATTTTCTGAATCTCTCCTTGGAGCCATCTTGCCTCTCTTATCTTCATTCATCACTAAGCCTCAATCATAACTTGAAGAATTTCCAAGATAAAGTGATCAGCCTCACAATCAACAGCATGAGCTCTGTGCTCTTCTTTCCTCTTTCCCATTTCAGCTTCTGACCCTTCAACAGATGACTGAAAAAAAAAAAAAAAAAAAAGACACATACTCCTTAACAGTGCCCACACTGCTGCCCACACATATATCTTTGGATCCAGCAGACAGACCTGTGGTCAGTGCCTTTTTTGCTACTCCTTTGTAAGGCAAGGTCATCCAGTTCAATTCAGAGGATAGATGCTGAACGGCTACGTCTCTGATTCCAGAAAGTAGCTTGCTTGTCCAAACACATAATTAAGGAGGGCAGTAACATGTATTCCAGAATGGTGACGAAATATTTCGGGGAAGAGTCTGGTGTAATCAGGAGCACGCCCACCTCGCCATGACCATATTTGGCTAACAGGAGTCTATTTTTCTTACTTTGTGAACACTTAAGGTCAAGTCTATTAATTGTTTCTACAAATATAATTTAAGTGCAATATTCATTCATACCAAATTAATCACACATAGTCTAATAACTACAATGCTGTGTAGAATGCTGGAGGACTCGTGTCAGTTTCTATGGTATGAAGAATTTGCCAATTACCTTTATCAGGTTATGAAGTCTCTCTTTGCTTTATCATTTTGGATTGTAATCTGAAAAATATAATGCATGTCTCCTACTTACTTTACAGGAACCAAAATAAAAAATGTCTTTAATGAATCTTAAGCCTGCTGACAAAAAGCTATCTGTAAATATGTGATGTATTTCCACTAATTTACCTCCTGTAATTTGTTGGTTCTAGAAGTTTTTTTTCTCCACATTTAAATTAAATCGTTAGGAATCTAAGTTTCTGAAGTGCCTTATTTAAATAAATGTCTTAGCTATCTCCACTACCAACCACTTTTCTTCTTAAAGCATATCTGTTGGATTTACAGAAGAACAATTGATTGTTAACCAAAAGGTGGGAAGAAATTTTGACTTTCTCTGTGTCTTAATAGGAAATACATCTTCATACCTAAGCATAATTTCATTTATTGTGAAAACAAAAAACAGCTTCTATGGAGGAACTTTTCAAAACTATTTACTAAAACACAGAAGAAACATTGTCCACCCTCATTTAGCGCCCCACCCTAAACACCATGTCTCTTTCCTGAAAAGTACAGTACTTCCAAAAAGTACAGCATAAATAGGGAAAATGGAAATATAGCTTCATGTGTCATGCACCGTCTAATTACAGGGTTTTATTAGTATTACTAAGAAACTCTGTTTACAATTATGATTCCAAAGGAAAGCAAACCCAGGAGCAGATGAGTAACAGTTTAGGTCTAAATGGAAACTTTTGTATATTTTACTTTTTAAGAAATTCCAGAACATTTTTCTGTACTAATTCTTCTGATAGAGGAGAACAAGAGAAGAAGGCAATGATGTGTTGCTCATTCACTCCGTCTGTAGCTGTAAACTCCCTTGGCGCATAGAGAATACAATTCTAGCAAGAGTATTTTGAATCATAACTCCTCTTTCCTTGTCTGCATTGCTTCAAGAAGTTAAAGTACTTTTAAAAGATCTTTGGAAAATGGAGATCCTCTAAACTTATTTTTCTAGACTTTTCTACACATCTACCAGGAGGAGCTCCCAGAGCTTAGTCTTTTCTGAAAAGAACAGAACTTATCATCTGGTGACAGAAGATGAAGAGCAGGCTTTCAAACCCTTTCTTTGAGTCTAGATAGAGAAATTATAGTGGAGAATTTATAAAACCCACATTCCACATAATTTTGTTCAAGCCTCGTTGGAAGCTATAAAAATAGATTTAGAGTATTTCTGCTTGAAAATCACCTCAGACATGTCACTGAAATAAAAGAGATGATTAGAAAGAAAAATGAGGAGTCAGAATTGCATGACTGTGATACCATTTCAGAGAGACCAGATTCCCTGGTGACTATCTTAACTTTCTACTTCATTTTACCCGTGTAAACAGAGCCTCAGAAAATTCTTTTTTCTCCTCTTTTCCCTCTCTAGAAAGAAATTCTCATTTTATTGTAGCTGATTTCTCAATGTAGCAATTTGAGATTTGCTATCTGAAAATTCATTTTACATTCAATTTACTCAACTTATTACTTCAGTCCTATTTGTCTGAATTTTTATTTCAGTAAATGTAAAATAAACCATATTAGGATTCAAGGGAAATGGACACAGTAATGCAGATATTTCTTCAACACACTGATTTCAGTTCCTTTGGATCTATACCCAGAAGTGGGATGGCTGAATCATATGTTAGTTCTATTTTTAGTTTTCTGAGGAACTTTCATACTATTTCCCATAGTGGCTGTACTGTATTTACATTCCCACCAACAATGAACAAGCATTCCCTCTTCTCCATTTCTTCCATAGCTAATATGTTGAAGCAACCAAAGTGTCCATCAGCAGATGAATGTGAAAGGAAATGTGGCATGCCTTATATACAATGGAATACTATTCAACCTTTAAAAAGAAGAACATTCTGTCATCTGCTACAACACGGTTATACCTGGAGGACACTATGCTAAGTGAAATAAGATGGTCACTGAAAGACAAATACCACATGATCTCACCTGTGGACAGAATCTAAAAAAGTCATAATCATAGACATGGAGAGTAGAATGGTGGTTATCAGAGGCTGCCCAGGGCAGGGAGGGGATGGAGAAAGGGGGGTGTTGATCAAAAGAGACAAAGTTTCAGCTAGACAGCTAGACAGTTTTAGTGATCTATTTCACAGAATAGTGACTATAATAAATAATAATGCATTGTATATTCACATTGCTTAAATATTAGGTTTTAGATGTTCTCACTACCAAAAATTGATATGTGAAGTGATGACTATGTTAATTCACTTGATTTAATCATCTCACAATGTAAACATATATCAAAACATTACATTAAACACCATAGGTACCTATAATTGTTATAATTTGCCAATTAAAAATAAAATAAAATTTTAAAGATAAAATATGAATTTTCAAGAAGATTCAAGAACAGGTATAATGGAGAGGAGCAAACTTTTCAATATTTAACCATCTTCCAAAATTGAGAACTTCATGAAAGTATTCCTTTCATTGCCTTCATCTGGCATGTTTATTTTTATTATGATCAACGATTTGACAGAGAAATATGACTGAGATACAAAATCTGAGATAGCAGATCTCAAATTGCTACACTGAGAAATCAGCTACAGTAGAAAGAGAATTTCTTTCTAGAGAGGAAAAAGAGGAGAAAGAAGAAATTTCTGAGGCTCTATTTACACAGGTAAAATAAAGTAGAAGGTTAGGATAGTCATCAGGGAATCTGGTGTCTCTGAAATGGTATCTCAGTCATTTTTCTTTATACAGAAATATAATTCAACCAGGAAGAACTTCTTAAGTAGAAACATTCCTATAATCTTTATTTCCATCTATCTAATGAAATTTGTCAGACACCTTAAAAATAAAATGGAAGAAAATTTTCTCTTTAGACAGTTCACATTATGACTGCATTCAACAAGCAGATTTAAAAAATAGAATTAATATGGTTATTTCTTTAAAGGTCACAAGTTTGTGTCATGTAAACCAAAGATTTAGGTGACTGGGAAATACTCCATTTTTATTAAGATGTTTCTACCATATTGAAATAATTGGCACCTCATTTGTAGTTCAGTCAACTGGGTTTAAAGATAAAATTGAAAGCCACTTAAGCATCCTTTAAAAGTCCCAGTGACTTTCTTGTACCACAGGGGACAAGCTATGCACATATTTCCAACAATGATCTTAATAGAAAATGCATTTTTTCTCAGACATGTGGGTAATTCCATGTTACACAGAATAGAATGTATTGCGTATTGTGGGTATGTTAATCACAGAGAACACTTACAAAGTCGCTTTTGATTTGCCTTTCTTATCATTACAAAATATTTGTTTTCACTGTAAAAACAGCATATAGAAATACAAAAAGAAATCAAAAATCACTTGTAACCCCTCGTCCTCCACCACCCAGTGATACTCACCTGCTGTTTCTCCAGAGATGTGGAAAATACTAGTGTTGAGTTTGAGTTTTAACACCTTGAGAAGACTGGAGATAGAGCCTTGAATGCTCAAGAGAAGGGAGGCTTTAATAGAAATATTCTATTAAAGTCTAGATCCTCAGAAGATTTTACGCTAATGGTAAAATTTTAAAAAGAAACTGCGCAGGAATCTTGTATGTTTTTGTCTGGGTTCTGGAAACAGAGCCTCCACTGAAGATAATAAAAATCCTGGGCTATAAGTCCCATGGGTTTGTGCTTTGGGATCCGCCAAGAAGAGAAATCAAATACAGAAATTAATATTTATTTGAACCATTTGCAAATTAAATGTGCCACCCATTGTAAAAGGACTCTCCCATGGTAGGGTGGGAACATCAAGACCTTTCAATATTAGGAAAACAATCTGAAAGATACTAGACAGCTGTATGTTAAGAATGATTAAGGATCAGAATAAAGAATCAAAATATAAAGAGAATAGCAAACAATGAAGAAAGAATAGGTTCATCAGAAAAAGAGCCAAATAGAAATTCTAGAAATGTTTTCTTTCCTTCCTCCTAATACTGGATACCTTTGGGGCTTAGCTCTCTTCTGTTTACTCTCATGACTTAATGACCTCATCTCCCTAAACCCCAGACTCCTCCAAGACCTTCACTTGAATATCTAAAAGATATCTCAAACTTAATATATCCACAATTGAACTAAATCCCACTCTCACATCTGCTTTACCATAGTTATCCCCATCTCAGTTAGGGGCACTACTCTCGCTCTGTTTCATCACATGCACATTATCTGTTGTTAAATACAGTGGGTTCTACTCTCAGGATAAACTAGAATTGTACGCTGTCCTCTGTCTCTATTCCTCACACCCTACTCTGAGCACTCGTCATCCTGACTTTCCTGGAGTGCTGGTCTCTTGTCTTCCATTCAGATCCCTACAGTATGTACTCAACATAGTGTTACTAAAACATCAGTCTAGGTCCTGCTGCTCACAGCACAGGAACCCAATCACTGATACGATGAGTATTGCCAACAAGGCTTTAATCAGCTGCTGTAGCCAAGGAGATGAAAGATCAGTCTCAATCCCTGACTGACTAAAGTTAAGGGATTATATACCAGGGAAGAAATGTAACTATGTGTTGGAAAACAGGAACTAGGGAGGGGTAAGAAAGCAATCATGAGGAGGAGGGGTCTGTCATCTCATTGTCTAGATGTGGAGATCTGGTCAGTTTTAGTTCTTCGATACTTTTTGAGAGGTGTGAAGGTTGTTTCCTGCTGAAGGAACTCTGATAAAACAAATGTAAGTTTCAATTTTTAATATCAGAAGGATCAATCTCTATGTTTATAAAACAAAACAAAACAAAACAAAAAAACTGCCTATGGGACTACTGGGTCAGTTTCAATAGCAATCAGAAGTAAATCAAAGCTTGTCATTCTTCACTCAGAATTTTCTAGTGGCTGCCAATTTCACTCAGAGGAGAAGCCAAAGTTTTGAAAATGTTCCACAATGCTCAAGGAGTTCTGGCCCCCGTTATCTCTCAGAGCACCCACACTGATCTCTCTGCTCCCTCTGCTCCAGCCACACTGGCCTCCTGCTGTTCCTCAAAACTCTAGGTCTTTGCACTTGTTCCATTGTCCTGAAATCTCCCCCTAATGACCTTCTTTCCTTCCCTTTTTCAGATCTTAGTTGACATATCAATCCTCAGTGAGCCCTTTCCTGTTTAAAATTGAACATTCTTTCCAACACTCGGTATCACCTGTCTTTCTTCTTTTCTTTTTAGAAGCTATTCCCTCTCATAGAATATAATGTATTGATACGTTTATTGTCTCCCTAAATGGAATATAAACTCCCTGTCAGTGGGACTTTTGTATGTTTGTTGACTGCTAATGGGATTTGGAAAAAAAAAAACTTCTGATGAAGGCCAGGCATAGTGGTTCATGCCTATAATTTCAGCCCTTTGGGAGGCTGAGATGGGAGAATCACTTGAGTTCAGAAGTTGGAGATCAGCCCTGGCAACATAGTGAGATCTTATCTCTATAAAAATATGTGTGCCTATGGTCCCAGCTACTCAGGAGGCTGAATTGGGAGGATTACTTGAGCCTGAGAGGTCGAGGTTGCAGTGAGCTGTGGTCATGCCACTGCACTCCAGCCTGAGTGACAAGACCCTAGCAGAGGGCTTTAAGGTCAAATCTGGGAATACTAGGGAAAGTTGTCACTGTAAGTTAGAAGATGGCAAATGTGTTCTTTGTTTTGGACAAGTTGTGTTTTGAACATTTAAAACAAAATGTCTTACAAGCAATTTGGTCTTAGAGATACAATTTGGTCTTAGACCAAAATTTCTCTCTTTTGGTTGTTCTCAGGTTTGTTATAAAAAATTATCAAGTTTAAAGGTAGTGTTTTAAAAACATTATGTATTTTATAAAAGCATTTGAACACCAGAGACCTTAGGAAAAATGAGACTTTCCCAACTCCATGAAAACTATATTTTAAACAATTTCAATTTTACTTTCCCCTGTCTATTATGAATTGCATTTATTACATGATAAAGTCATAAAAATTGAATAGATTTTTAGTTGAAGTAACACTTACTCTCAATCTTGAAAACATTAAACAAAGAAATTTATTTAGAAGGAATTTTTAGGACGGGCATTGAAAATTTTAAAGCCTTGATTGTTCTCCTGTTAATCTTGTTCATTTCAAAATGTAGTCTTTGATTTTATGCCAGAAGATTCCATTTTTGCTTTACTAAGAAGTTGTCTGACAGATGAGGATATTGTCCATACTCTGCCTTGTGATCCTTCTCAACATTGTCCTGGTAAATTTTATACAAATATAATTTTACAAAGGTTTATTTTGTTTCCACCATCCCTTGGGAACTTGGACTTGGCAACCTCCTATTAGTGATTATAATATTCAGCTAAAGTTGAATCAAGACACAGGCTGTGATGCATTCTATTTAATTTCTGGGGCATTAGCAGAAGGTTTAATGAGAGTATTGTAATACCATTTAATGAAAGGTGGGAGTTTTTAAATTCTTTGGCAGTATGAATAAATAGAGTTTGATTAGATTTCAAGAAGTAGTTTAAGATTCATCATTTTCTTACATATTTGAACAGTCTACCAATATTTTAGTATTAGAAAAACTCAGAAGTGTTAACTTTTGAAAACAAGCTAGATATATATTTTAATAAGTTATATCTGCATTGAGATATATCTGCATTGGAAAAATTTATACCTTAATGGCTTAATGGGTCACAGGAGTTCATTCCACATAATTCATTCATTCGTTTATTCGTTCGTTCGTTCGTTCATTCATTCATTCATTACTATCATGTCCCCATCTTCCTTTCTTCTAAATATCAAAGTGGCTCAAAGCTCAGTCCTTTGGACTGTTATCAACCTACTGACTTCCTTTTGCTGTGATCCAGTTTCATCTGAAGACATTAAATTCCCACAATGTGCTAATGACACTAAAATTTGTATCTCCTATCCAGAACTCTCTCCTGAATTCAGAACTATAAATTCCATGACTTACATGCAATCTCTCTGCAACGAACTGAAGTCTCTGTACCTCCCAGATTCATATATTAAACCTCTTAACACCCAGTGTGATAGTTTTAGGAGGTGTGACCTTTGGGAGTTTCCACCCTCATAAATGGGATTAGTGCCCTTATAAAAGGGACCTCAGAGAGCTCTCTCCTACTCTATTTCTGCCATGTGAGGATGCGATGAGAAGATGGTAGTCTCCACCTTGGACACAATGAGAAGATGGTAGGCTCCAACCTGCATCAAAATCTGACCATGCTGGCACTCTGATCTTGGACTTCCAGCCTCCAGAAAGTTGAGAAATACATTTGTGTTGTTTATAAGTTACACAATCTATGGTGTACTTTGCTATAGATGCAAGAACTGAGACACTCTCCTTAAAATATCTCACAGGTCTATTAATATATCCAAAACTTAAGTTTCTGATATCCAACATCTCACCCCCAGTTCAGTTCCTCCTACAGCCTTTCCACCTTATTAAGTGTACTCTAGTTTCACCTGTTTTCCCAGCATAATTATTAATTGTATCCTTTTTAAGTACCCTTAAGGGTATAGTAGTATCTGTTAAGTACTCTTAAGTGCCCTTCAAAAATACTGTCTTAAAGTTTCAGAAATCATGATCTACTAATGTGCTCACATTAGTTAAGGATAATTCAATTTTTCAGTCGCTGAGGTTTCAAAACTATATCTATACTGCCTTTCTTTCTCCCACATTCCATATCTAGTTTATCAGTAAATATCGTGGGACTCAATTATATATAGAATTCACCACACTGTTTCAAGCCAGCATCATCTGTTGTCTGGGTGATTGCATAGTTAAAATGTATGCCAGATGATGTTGCTCCTCTGAGTCAGAACCTCAGCTAGGTGACTAAATTTTGTTCCCTTGTAATTTCATAGCTTGCTTGGAATTGGCGATGGAACCCACCTTCGTGAAATTTCCCATCATTATGTTTCTCTTATCTGTTGGAACAGCTGCCACTTTTATCTCGCCCACTTGCCTTAGCTGTGGGCTGTGACTGATTCCTGGCCACCAAGGTTGCCAGACTGGACTTTGGTTCCAGTATTTTGTATGTACAGCTGTATCTGCTTTCTTTCTTTTATCCCGCTTCACTCAGCCATGCTTGGTAAGTCCTGAATGACCCTAGTCATTCCCAATATGCCCCATTTTGCTTTACACAACCAGGCCAGACCTGTTTGGTTGCTTAATTAAGACCACCAACATCTTGAAGCAAAGGAGAAAGCCAAGTTCATTAGAAGGGTGGACTAGCTGTGTACCAATGGTAGAAACGTCCATGATATTTTGCACAAATATATCCACCCTCAAATTATTTGTTCTTTGAATTGATTTGAAGAGGACATTTTGATGGGCATTAGAATTCATACTATAATGTTAATTTACAAACAATGTGCTACCTTTTAGGTTTATATTTCTGGAATAGTGACTTTTCACAAAGATTATAAAGAAATTTAAAAAGTGAACTTGGAAAGAAATACACATATATTTCACCAGAATAATCAGCCCAAGAGAAATATAAAATGGCAATAGGTAGTTTATTAGCACCTGAAATTTTTATGTAAGCTCCTTTCCCAATAAAACAGTTATAATGGCTTTTGCAAGAGATGATATGATATACCTTTCTTTACAACCATGTTAAATCCTTATTCTCATATTCAAAATGAAACAGGTGGAAAATTTGGGTCTGCATTTGATTTCTGAACAGTTACTTACTAGAGAGTAAGTGCCTTAGTGCTTGAGATGTTTTGGTCTTTCTAAATATGTTCAACATAATTCTGCATAATCCATTTAAAATTTATCTTGATGGATTATTTATACTTAATGTTTCTAAACATGAATCAGTGAAGAAATCTGAATAAATTAGATTTTTTCAAAATCATAATGCCAAAAGCACCTTTACTTGCCTTTGGGGAGTATTAAAATTTACAGTCAGTACTGTCCTATAAATTAACATACATGGAAATAGAAAGTTAAACTGAATGACATAATATTAAACTTAAATAATCACTCTCTTAACCCTTTAGTAAAGTGATAAAGTGATAAATTTGTAAAGGTTTAAAAATATAACTAGAAAATTTTATAATGAACACTGAGATCTGACTTTAATACTTGGGTTGTACGATTTTTGTTTTTCTTTTTTCAGACAGAGTCTTGCTGTGTTGCCCAGGCTGGAGTGCAGTGGTGTGATCTGGGCTTACTGCAACCTCTGCCTCCCGCGTTCAAGCAATTCTCCTGCCTCAGCCTACCAGTTAGCTAGGACTACAGGCGCCCCCAGCCACGCCTGGCTAATTTTTTGTATTTTAGTAGAGACGAGGTTTCCCCGTGTCGCCCAGGCTGGTCACAAACTCTTGAACTCACCTAATCTGCCCACGGCAGCCTCCCAAAGTGCTGGGATTACAGGCGTGAGCCACTATGCCCGGCCTGCATTGTGGGATATTTTATAATAGAATTAGATGAAAGACTGCTTTCAATCAATAATGATGAAGTAATGATTTACCTAATTGTATGTTTTGATCCAGCCAGTGAAACTTGAATCTCGAAATTTTGACAACCTTTTTATTTGTCATAAAACATAGTTTTATTTATGGTATCAGAAATAATCCATCTCGTGTATATCAAACTGGTAGTCTAATCATATAGTAAGAACATCTACTACCCGTGTTCAAATCCTTGAAGTGCTATTTTAAAACCTCGTTTTCTGCTACTCTTACAAATTAGCTAAAACTTCGAATGATTGGGAAATGTGCTTACCGTGATCCAGAGACCTGGTGAGAGGCATCACAGAAGGCTATTGCAATACCTTTTTATTCTCAAAGAGGTAAAACATCTAGCTTAAATGTCGAATTTTGTAAATCAGTATGATATCAATGAATTTTCCTTTTTTTTTTTTTTTTTTTTTTTTGAGACGGAGTCTCGCTCTGAGGCGCTCACTGCAAGCTCCGCCGCCTCGCCCGGCTAATTTTACTGTATTTTTAGTAGAGACGGGGTTTCACCGTGTTAGCCAGGATGGTCTCGATCTCCTGACCTCATGATCCTCCCGCCTTAGCCTCCCAAAGTGCTTTGATTGCAGGTGTGAGCCACCGGGCCAGGCCCATTTTTTTTTTTTTTTTTGGAAGTAGATGTGAAGGTGTCCCAGGATTATGAATGTGGAAGAGTTTGAAACAGGTTTCTTGTCATATGACTGATACCGTTATGTATTATTATGGTTAAATATTATCTTGGTTATTCTCTTTGTTTCCTTCACCTTCACAACAATTATTGACTTCTTTCTTAAAAGCAGGAGGCTGATGCCTGTAGACTACATTCCTTGGATGCTCCTTCTGGAATGCTGGACATTTGAGGAGCGAGGAAGGAGAGAGAGAGAGAGAGAATCCAAGCTGATATCTTTAGTTGTCACTGAATCGCCAAAGGACTGTAGCTCCTGCTGGGTGATCTCTCTCCAAGACCAAGATCTCAGTGTGCTCTGGGTTTCTCCTCTTGTCCCTTCAAGCCGAGGAGTGGGTAACTGATTGTTGTTGCTAGTTTCTTGATGCTCTAAATCATTTATATGTTTCCTTAACTCTCCCTTAACTTTGTAATAATTTTTTTTGGTATTAAATTCTCTTTATTTAAACCATCTAATTCAATTTAAATATTGCCTAATACAAATAAATCTCAAGTAGATTAAAATTTTTATTTTCTGTATTTAATGACATCAAGGAGGGACTTTCTCAGCAATATTTAGTGACCAGTCATAACCATCATTCTTGCATTAGTTCTTAATTAAATCTGAGTTCCTTATACATCTGTGTAAATATAGAATCTGCTCTCAGAAACGCAATTGCACACTTACTAAGTGTTACTTACTTACTCGGGATATTTTGTTTCAGCCCAGATAGCTTAGTTCATTTTATCCTTTTTCGTTTTTCTGTATTTTTTGGTTTTAAGACTCTATTTTTGGTTCACTTTTGGGTCAGATATTTCTCCCATTTTTTCCCGTCACCAATAGCAGCTCTTTCTCAAATGGACTAGAGAAATACATTCTGTATTATATATCCATGTGCATCATTAGATGACTCCTTTTTAATCTACAAGGTTTTGTGATTATTATTTTATTAAGTTTTCATTTTCATTTATGTGCATAAAAACACTTTAGACTTTTCCACACAAGGTCTATGGACCCCAAAGAGGCTGAATATTACTTCTAATAATGTTATGTTTGTGTTTTAATTTTTGAACATTTTGTGTTTTCATTTTTGCACCGGCACATTCCAGATCGTTTGAATAAGCCAGTTATAGCCAGGCACTGCCACAGATTTCCACACTTAACTTCATTGTTGCATGAGTACAATAACCCTAAGGACATAATCCCTAATTTTATGTTTGTGTATAATAAAATAACATCATAGAAACATTTTAAGTCAATGTTGAAGGTCCATGAGAAATGGCATTTTCAATGTTCTCTCCAATTTCAAGTGTCTTGGGAAGGATAATGCCCTCAAAATTTCTGGTTAATATCCAATAAAGCCCTGCATAGTAACCAAATGAAGTATTGAACAGGTACATGAGTGAATGACATGTTTTTATATTGCTTTTTATGAATTAAAATAATTCAAAAAATAATTTTTAATTTCTCTGGTTCAATTGTTTGTTCTTTTTGAGGACTAATTTATACTTGATTTTATTGACCTTAACTGGTATTCCTTCTAGTTTACTTCGATCTTTAAATATCTTTACTTCAGCTGTTTTATGTGGGATGATTATAGATTCACATGCAGTTGTAGGATATAATACAGAGGAACCCCATGTGCTCTTTTCTTACTTCCCCATAATGGTAGCATTTTGGAAAACTAGAGCATAATATCACAAACAAGATATTGACATTGATATAGTGAAGACACAAAACAGGTTGGGCGCAGTGGCTTCTGCCTGTAATTTTAACATTTTGGGAAGCTGAGACAGGAGAATGGCTTGAGCCCAGGTTGAGACTGCAGTGAGCCGTGATGGATCACACCACTGCATTCCAGGTTGGGTGGCAAGACTCTGTCTCAAAAAAAAAAAAAAAAAACACACACACACACACACACAAAAACAAACAAAACAAAGCAAAACTTCTTTCCTTCTTTCACCGAAAAGATTCTTAATTCTTGACAACCTCTAATCTTTTCTCCAACTCTATAATTTTGCTATCTCAAGAATGTTATATAAATGAAATTTTACAGCATGCAACTTTTGGAATTGAACTTTCCCACTTAGCATAATTCTCTGTAGATTCATTTATATTCTTGGGTGTATCAAAAATCTATTTTTTTTATTATTGAGTACTATTCCATGGTATCAATTATCATGGTTTGATTAATCATTCATCAGTTGAAATAATTTGGGGCCATTTCTAGTTGTTAGCTATTACAAATAAAACTGCCAGGAACATTTATATACAGGGTTTTGTATAAGTTTTCATTTTTCTGAGATAATTGACCAGAAGTGCAATTGCTGGGCTGGTGAGTAGTTGTACATTTAGTTCTTAAATATTTCTAAAGAAACTGATAAACTGTTTATCAGCGCGAGTATACCACTTTACATTTCTAATAGCAATGGGTAAGTGATCTAGTTTCTCCACATACTTGCCAGCATTTTGTGCTGTTACGACTTCTAAATTTTTGCCATTTTGCTGGATGTACAGTGATATCCCTTTGTGATTTTAATTTGCATTTCCCTAATGGATAATCAAATGTAACATCTTTTTAAAAATGTTTTGATTTTTAATTTTTGTGGATACATAATATTTATATGGGGTACATGTGATATTTTGATATGAACATACACTATGTTGAGCAAATCAGGTTACTTGGAATAGTCATCACCTTAAACATTTGTCTTTTCTTTGTTTTAGAAACATTCTAATTCCATTCTTCTAGTTATTTTGAAATATGCAAGAAGTTATTTAACAACTTTTACTGTGCGTGTTTGCCATCTGTGCATCTTTTTTGGTGAAAACTCTGTTCATGTCTTGCAATTTTGTAATTGAATTTTTTGTTTTTTAGCTGCTGAGTTTTGAGAGTTCTTTATATATTCTCAATACTAGTCCTTTTGTTAAATATGTGGTTTGCAAGTATTTTCCCCCACTCTGTAGCTTAGCTTTTCATAACATTTCATAGACCAAATGTTTTAAAATTCAATGAAGGCCAGTTTATCCATTTTTTTCTTTTATGAATTGTGCTTTTCGTGTCAAGTCTAGCCTTTAGTCTCAAATATTTTCGCCTATTTTTTTCTAAAGTATTTATAGTTTCTATGTTTTACATTTATTTCCATGATCCATTTTGAGTTCATTTGTATACTGTGTAAGGTATGACACTTAGTTTGACCTTCCTTCCTTCCCCTCTCCTTCTCCTCCTTCTCCTCCTCCTCCTCCTCCTCTTCCATCCTCCCCCTCCCTCCTCCTCCTCCTTCTTCTTCTCCTCCTCCTCCTTCTCCTCCTCCTCATTTTCCTTCCTTCCTTCCTTCCTTCCTTCCTTCCTTCCTTCCTTCCTTC
>NC_045438.1:435227-460598 GCF_002776525.5 Piliocolobus tephrosceles
CTTTTCTTCTTTCTTTCTTTCCTACTTTATTTTTTCTTTCTTTCTCTTTCTTTCTCTCCATCTCTCCCTTCCCTTCCCTTTTCTCTTTTCTTTTCTTTTCTCTTTTTCTTTTCTTCCTACCTTTGAAGGTTAAGTAGTTTCAGCATATTTATTGAAAAGGTTATCCTTTCTCTGTTGAATCGTTCTTACATCTTTGACAAAAAGCGTTTCATGTTTGACAAAAAGTATGTGTGTGGGAAGCTATTTCTGGGTTCTCCATTCTAGTTCATTAATCTGTGTGTCTATCCTTCTGTCAAGATTATAGTCTTGATCCCTACAGCTATATAATCAGTCTTGAAATTGGGTTAATTGATTTCTTTATTTTTCTTCCTGAAAATGAAATTTTATTTTAGCTATTCTAGAGCTTTTATATATAAATATATAATATATAAATATATGTTACATATTTATATTTTATATATTATATATATAAAAAATAAACTTTGGTTGGATTTTTTTTTTTTTTTTTTTTGGAGACAGAGTCTCACTTTATTGTCCAGACTGGAGTGCACTTGCACAATCTCAGCTCACTGCACCCTCTGCCTCCTGGGTTCAAGTGATCCACTGGCCTTGGCCTCCCAAAGTGCTGGGACAACAGGCATGAACCACTGTGTCCAGTTCTTGCTGGGATTTTGATAGAAATTGCATGAACCCTTTTTATCAGTTTGGGGAGAACTGGAACCTTTGCCTTGTTGGGTCTCCCAAATCATGAACATGTTGTCTTTGCATTTGTTTAGAGATTCTGTAATTTTTTTTTTTTTTTTTTGGCATTGGTTTTTAGTTTTTGGTGTATAAGTCCTGGACATGTTTTGTTAGATTTATACCTCAGTATTTAATTTTTTGAATGATTATATATAGTATTGCATTTTAAATTTTAGTGTCCATGTGTTTATTGCTAGCACATAAAAATGCAATGATTTTTCTAGGTTTATATTGAATCCTGAAAGCTTGCTGAATTCATTTATTAATTCTAAAAGGTGTTTTGTGGGTCTCTGGAAATGTTCTACATTGATCCTTATATCATCAGCAAATAGGGACTTTTATTTCTTCTTTTCCAAGTTATTTGACTTCCTTTTTCTTGCATTACTGAGTATCTAGAAATTTCCAGCAGTGTGTTGAATAAGAATGGTGAGGGCAGACGTTCTTTATTGAATTTAATTCTGTTTCTCTTTCTAGTTTATTGAGTTCAAACTTCAAATTGTCTTTAATTCGTAAAGGTTCTGGCCAGTGCTATTTTTCTTATGTGTAAATTTGCACACAAGGTTGCAGATGGCAAAATGAACAAGTATGCCTTCCATTCTTGTCTTCAAGTTTCTAAGAACCACATTAAACATTAGTACAGAAACACGTCTTGAGGAACACCAATTGTAAGTCCCCTTGCCCTGGCACAGACAATACTAAGTCCTTTCTGTGTAAGATCAGTTACGTAGGGGCAATAAAATCGTCAAACAAAAAACTTCCAGGGGAGCCACAAGTGATTATTTTTACCTCAACTGTTTCTATAAGTTGAGGCAGGAGAAGGAAATAGGACTAAATTTAATAGTATAAAGCCAAGAAAAACCACAAAGTCTTATTTCTAATGACAGGCAAGTTTTTTAGGTTCCATGGAGTCTAGGAATCGTAACATAAACAGACTGAGGCTCAGAGATTATTCACATTTTGGCTCCATCAACAACCTGGATATTACCCGGGCAAGGATCTTTACCTCTCAAAGTCTAGCTTGACATCTTTAGTTTTAATTTAAGGGTGAAATTACCTACCTCAGAGAATTAGTCTACGAATTAAATGAGAAAAAGTATGGTCTATACATTGTGTAACTAGTCTGCCACAAAGTCAGTATTCAGTAACAATTTGGTTTTCCTTTTTCTTCCATTATTCTGCTAACCTAAAGTGCTTGACAAAACCTATGGTAGAACTAAGGAACAGAGTGGGTGGCATTTTTTTAGAAGGTGTGTGACTTCTTGTGAAGTGAAGACAGCAATGCTGCGCAATGCTTCTGTAACAACCATTTGTTCAATAGAAGGTACAAACCCACACAGCTATTGATATAAACATATTTGTTTGAGAAATTGTATTACATTGTAAAGTATGTGTACTGAACATCTTTGGAGACAGGTATTTCTTGCATAGTGCGTAGCAGCTCTTTTATACGGGAAGAAACAATCTCACATAGAGAATGAGAATCCACAGAACAAGAAAAGAACCAACTTGTAACCAACGGAGCACAAACAGAAGACATCCAGTTAGACCCACAACAGGATATTTCCTAGTGACTCTAAGATTTACTCTAATGCAGAAAGATCCGTAGTTTACTCCAGAACTGCACTAAAGTTATCCTTAAATGAAATCTGTAGCTGACTATTTATTGTGAGTATAACCTTATTGTTCCGAGATCTTGATAAATGACAGATACTGATAAAGAATAATTTTTATGCTTCATTTTAGTTTTTTTCATTTAACTTTGAAAGTTCTTATGAATTATTCTCTCTGTGTGAAGAGGGCTTGTACCCTTTTGGGTGTGCCACTGGTTACACAATTGTTTATGAGTTGGATTTATTAAGATGATTTCACACAGGAAAGACTAAAAATTATTGCAAATGTCAAAGAAGATTATCGTTTGGGTTTATCCCTGAGCAGTATCAGCCTGTCATTAAAAAAAAAAAAAAAAAGTATTCTTATTTCCTGACTGAAATTATTGCTCCCAAAACAAGGCTGACGGGATGAAAAGAAAATACATTTCTCTGGGAGGCTTAAGAGCTGATCTTTGACTCTTCCCTCTTTCAAATTTAATAACATATTTTTAAATATTCCTGATAAGGAATGATGTGGCAAATCAAGATGCTTCACCTGGCTGTTGCCCTTTTAGTTGGCAGGGGCTGATGAACCGTGTAATTACATAAGTGTTCTCAACAATACCAGGGGTGCAGTAATGTTTTTCATCTTTTCCATTATTGTACACTTAACTATGAAGCATACACTCATTTGGCATTCTAAGCACTTTTGATGGATTTACACTGTCAGTAGAATTTACAGATTATGCATTCCAAAAGATAAGAGGGAATAGTGTCGTAGGAAAAGTTTTTAGCACAGCTCCTCTTGCCAACATTAATTTTTTTTAGCATTAGTGTGTCTAAATGTACAGAAGGAAGTAAACATGGATGAATGTAATCCAAATTAAATTGCTGAGGATATTATTTTCCATTTGGTTTGCTTTGGGCTTATAAGTAATAGTTCTTGATGTATACTTTGAAGTATGCCCTGACTTTTATTAGGGATGTCAAAATAATGTTCAGAAAGCTGCATCACATGCTGTTGCATATTCTCTTTGGACATACTACTTTCTTTTTTTTTTGTTCTCCAGCAACACATGCAGAATTAAGCCAAGTGAAAAGCAATAAAATGTTGAAAAAAATGTAATATGAAATTTGAAGACCAAATATCAGAGGACTATCAATTCCTCGGACTGTGAAAATTTTGTGTGGTCTAATAAGAAATAATTTGAGATTTCTCACAATCTATTTTAGCTTTAGTTACAAATTGGATATACCTTATGATAGAGGATATTTAAAAAATTGGGAAAGTATAGGTTTAAAATCAAATTGACTGAAAGTTTGTTATACAAAATATCTCCTACTCCTATTTAACTCACATGATACACATATCAAAAGAGAAAATAAATATTATTTATACTGATTAAATTTTATTTTGAAACTGAAAAAATATTTTAAAGTTTGGATTTTGAAAAGTTCAGCAGGACTTTGCATTACAAAATAATCAAATTCAGCTTTTACATCATATGCACTCTTTCGTTCATGATTTATAAAAGGTGACTCTGCTATTTTAGGGGTTCGTTGAGTTTTCTAAGTAAATATTTAGAATCTCAGAAAGACGTGTCTAGCTATCTGAAAAGAAAACAGATTTTTAGAGAACAAAAGAACCTACTTATTATCAAGTCCTGAGTAGTTTTTTTATTCAGCTTGCATTTTGAGTAAATGCGGAGTTGCTTCATGAAAATGTAGTGTGAAGTGATGTGTATCAACATCAGCTGCAGATGTGTTTCTGATGCAGAGACATCTATTCAGATCGTATGTAAGTCAGTTTCTGAAGAAAATAAATGCCCAAATAAAATTAGAACACAGGCATTCTTAGGTAAGGGGTCACTGAGCAAAGATTATTAGGTAGCACACTACCTAATGTTGCTAAACTATAACCCACTATGAATTTTCTCTTTGAGGATGTAGCTGGAAATTTATTTGACACTTGAGAAGTTTCATGTGCTGGATGAGCAAAGAATTGTTTTGATTTTATTTGTTACTTTCATGTTCACCTATTTTTAATAGAAATCTGTCTTTTTAGGCTACCATATGGCTTTTGATTTTAGAATCTCGAGATATAGTTATTTATATTTTTCCTTCATAACAGTCCAAAGATAAAAGCCATTAAAGCATTGGCTGACAAAGATATTGACTTACAAGGAATCGTTCGGGTATATTATGCCAGTGGCTAAGTGTCCTGATAAACCTCTGGGGGTTCATGCGGATTCTCCAAAGAGCGTTGCAGAGGAGAGGTGCTGGGTTAGGGGGGTGACAGAGTAGGCAGTCATGTTGTGGAATCCCCTGCTTCTTCAGGACAATTTCACTTTTATTTCTAATAATTTTCATCTTCTGTGTAGAACTTTCATGTAAAAAAAAAAAAAAAAAAACTCCAAATAAAATTTCAGTACAATACTACTGGCTGAATTCTCAAATTTTCATGCTTTTAAACAAGACATTGAGTAGAATTTGATTCAATGCAATCCATCAACAAATCTATTAATTTATAGTGTCTTCTTTGTGGCTCCCACTTTTCTGTATATTTTAAATTATTCAAAGAAGGAGAAATATACGCTATCTTCTATAGTTTAACAATTATTTTTAAAAGGGAACGAGAAAAATAAATGACAGTCGAGTTGTTCACGGAACTCTTCTCAAGTAGAAAAAGCTCTTTATTTAGAAACAAACTCAAGGGGATAGACATCAACCATCATAGGTCATTACTGATTTATTTTGTCTTGACTGATATGAGACAAAGAAACAGCTAAACTACTACTCTAAGAAATAGACAGGGATTTAAGGTTGGGTGAGTAGTTAGAATAGAAGGTTAGAGAAGGAGTCAAGGTTGTAATCTAGCAAAAGAAAATACAAATTTAAGAGAAAAGTTGTGGGATATAAGAAACAGTTATGAGCAAAAGAGCCAGTATATTGCATTAAGTTAAAGTAAACATTGATTTATAATTTTAAAAACTATGATCTGAACTTTAAGGAACAATTAATATAACATTTGATGTCACAGGGAGAGAATGAGAGGACAAGTCTGGAGAAACAAGTTCTCTTTTTGAAAAAAAGACATGATCTTAGATTGGGTTAAAAAATATCCAGTAAAAGCAGACTGAGTAGACTAAACTTAAAGAGAAAGAAAGATTATATAGCACAATTAAGACTCTTGATATAATATATATTACATACATAAGTATATATGATAACAAATACAAGTTTCTCAAAGACATGTGGAATGGTCTTTGAAAGTATTAGACTGAAGCAAAAAGAAAAGAAAGAGTCTCAAAGGAGAAAAATAATAAATGATTTTATATAAATCACATTCTCTGACAACAATGTCATAAAAAGTAATAAAACTAATAAGTTTCAAATCTGCCTCTAGCAATCTAAAAATTAAAAGTACTAATTACAAACTATTTAAAAATAAAAAAATTAAAAACAAATAATAAAGAAAATAATAATAATAATACATGTGGCCAAATGGTTCTCAACTGACATTTTATAACTCTAAATGCTCAAAGGAAAAAAAATTTAACAAACTAGAAAAACAATTAAATATACCTAAAGAAAAATTAAAAGTGAAATATTCATTAATAAATTAGAAAATAAAAGCAAATTAGACTTGCTCAATAATACCTAAAATTTGTACTTTCAAAAAGGTTAATAAACCAGAAAAATAAATAGAATCATGTTTTCAAATCCAGCCAAACAAGACAGTCTGTGCAAATACATGAAGATATCATAGGAACAGAAGGAATATTAAAAATGTCATCTGATTTTTTTGTTGCTTGTAATAAAATCCTACAGGAAAGATAAAATAGGGAACAAACCATTTAATGTAAAGATACCAAGACTTGTGAATTTAAAAATAAGTAAATGAATCAAAATTTTTTTTCTCAGCCTCTTCAGATAGCAAATGTTTCTAAAGTTAAAAAAACTGGCTCTAGTTAAGATAAAATTCAAGGCACTGAAAGGAAAACTTAGTCTAAAGATGAAGCCCTTGTTAAGACGCTAGAAAGATTTGAGATGGTATCTCACAGATCCCTTCAAACAGACGAAAGACCCTGTAAGGATCTTAAGAGAATGTTTCGCACAACCTCTCTGTTAAACAGTAGGACTTCTGAGAATCTTAAAGGTGTGTTCCTTCTTCAGGCTCACAACGCTTCCAGGAAATAACAGTTTCTTTCAAAGATATTTGTGGGTTGATTAAAAACTGGCACACAAAACCTCTGAAAGTTTTTAAAAGAATAATACAAGTTCGAACTGAAAGGAACAGGGAGGGAAAAGACAAAAATAAAAAAAAGAAAGAGAGGTTTTTGGACTTCCTAACTTTTATGAGTAGGATGCAGGCATAAAAACCTATTCTACTGCAAATATGGGCTGAATTTTATGAAAATGAAAAGGTAATCCAGAGGTGAACCCAAAAGCCTTTGTGGTAGGGCCAGGGAACCACAGTGAACAACTCCCAGGTAATAATAGGATAAGCTCTGATCAGGGAACTAACATTATGTGCCTCTGGATTTCAGAATTGCTAAGGACTATTGATTCTTGTGAGCCCAGTTGACTCTTGTGGACCTCACACTTCTCTTCTTTAAAAAAAAAAAAAAAATTCGTTTCAATAGCTTTTGGTGTAAAGTGGTTTTTGGTTACATGGATGAATTATATAGTGGTGAATTCTGAGATTTTAGTACACTCATCAACCAAGTTATGTATGTTGTACTCAATATGAGGTTTTTTATCCCACACCCTCCACCTTCCCTTTCTGAGGCTCCAGTGTCCATTATACCACTCTGTGTGTCTTTGCATATTCATAGCTAAGCTCTCACTTATAAGTGAGAACGTATGGTATTGTATTTGATTTTCCTTTCCTGAGTTACTTCATCTGGAGTAATGGCCTTCAGCTCCATCTAAGTTGCTGCAAAAAGACATTATTGCACTCGTTTTTCTGGCTTAGTAATACTCCATGGTGTGTATATACCACTTCTTTATCCACTCATTCGTCGATGGGCCCTTAGGTTGGTTCCACATCTTTGCAATTGTGAATTGGGCTGCTGTAAACATACGTACTTTCACCCTTTTTGAATGGGTGTGTGCAAAGTGGTTGTCCTAACCCTATCTCACCGTTGTGTGCTGAATATTTCTTTTTCTTTATTTAAAAAAATCTTTAATTGACAGAAACTATACTCATTGAGCTGAACCTAAGGAGCTATACCTGAGCCTCATCCACACTTCAACCTGGTTAATTAACAAGATCCTGGATTTTGAGCTGATTATAATGTGATGATATTTATGGGTCTTAAGATAAGAAATGAATATATTTCCTACATGGAAGGCATGTAAATTGTGGCCAGAAGGCAAACTGTGGCAGATTGTATTTTCCTAAAATTGCTCCATATTTATATTTAGTTATTATATTAATCACACATGAACTTCTTATGGAGCGACACTGATATTCTTCCCATCAAGACTGGGGAGGATGGGTCTTCATTACTTCCCCTTAAATCTGGGTGGAGACTGTGGTTGATCTGACACTATTTGACTTCCATGGCCATGTCATAAAAGCATCTCCTTGAAATGCTTACTCTTACAACACAGCCACCACAGTGTGAGGAAGTCTAGGCCACCTGGAGACAAGTGAGAAAGAATGCCCCAGTGACTAAATATGAGGGAAAATATGGGATTACATTTTGGTGGAGAAATTTCACAAAGTAGGTTAGGTGTAGAATGTTTAGGGAACAAAGTCATAAAGAAAGAACCTACCATATAATATGCCTAATTATTTTGAATATATGTGAATATTATATAAATAGTTATCTGATTTCAATATCTCAGATAGGAAAAATAAGTCAATATATACACTTGAATTTAATTATACAATGATCATTTAAACCACACAGCCCAGGAACAGAGACTCACATGGTTTTCAACCAAGATGAGAGAACAGAATCATTTTTCTCCCCCT
Organism: Piliocolobus tephrosceles; assembly: GCF_002776525.5. Lineage (NCBI taxonomy): Eukaryota > Metazoa > Chordata > Mammalia > Primates > Cercopithecidae > Piliocolobus > Piliocolobus tephrosceles. The sequence continues at coordinate 443,544 of NC_045438.1, forward strand.
CTTAAACGAGGCCTTTACTTGAATCACCTCAGTACCTTCTCCTTCTCCCAGCCTATACCCTCTATGTTTTCTTAGTGCTAACACAGACCCCCATTAAGCAGGTGATACGGTTTGCTTCTGTGTCCTCACCCAAATCTCATGCCAAATTGTAATCCCCTTGTGTTAGAGGAGGGGCCTGGTGTGAGGTGACTGAATAATGGGGGCAGACTCCCTCTTTGCTGTTCTGATAGTGAATGAATTCTCACAAGATCTGATGGTTTAAAAAGGGCGTGGCACTTTCTCTCTCTCTCTTTCTTGCTCTTGCTCTCACTCTCTCTCTCTTGCCACCATGCAAAGAAGGTGCTTGATTCCCCTTTGCCTTTGGCCATGACTGTAAGTTTCCTGAGGCCTTTCAGTCATGCTTGCTGTTAAGCCTGTAGAACTGTAAATCAATTAAACCTCTTTTCTTCATAAAGTACCCAGTCTCATGTAGTTCTTCATAGAAGTGTGAAAACAGACAAATAATAAATATTGATTGAAGAGATGAACAGACTTCCCTAGCACATTGACAGAGGCTCTCCTAGGGGCTAGAATTACACACTTGAATAACCAATGATTCTTGTCCACAAGGAACCTCATTTCAGTAGATTGTTGACTATCTCATTCTTTCAGCAGAATCTATTTTGGGATTTTTGTCTTTCTCTGGATTGCCTGTTTAGCTCTTTCAACTATTTCCTCAACATTATTTCAACAATGCATGGCAACCCAGTTTTCTTACAAAAAATTTTCTTAGAAGGATAGGCAAAGATTTCTCCTAAATTAACTTTATTAAAAAATATATATATAATCAACTTAAAAATATTCATTTTCCTCCTTAGAATATACTTGGATTTACTGGTTGTTAAATAACTAGTATATTTTATATATTTATACAAATAAAATTTATTTTGTGGTGTCTATTTCATTGTATCTAAAAATAAGTGAGTAATATAGTCATGACGGCTAATTTAAAGTAATTATTTATTATATGTTGTAACAAATGAGACCATTCCCACAAAAATCTCAGATCTCAAGATTTTAACTTTCTGCTAATTATGCTGTATAGATTAGTGAAATACTTTTATTTTAACCCATGCCATGTTAAAATGGTCATGAAATAGAAAATCTAAATATAAAATAGAATGCTCTATTTTCACTGCTTTCAAAGATATATTCTGAGGCAACCCTGAAATACAATGGTTTATCTTCACATGAAGCATGATTTAGAAAGTTAGAGAAGTGAAATATTTTTGAAAAAGAATTTATACCTTTTTACATTCTTTTTTATTTATTTATTATTTATTTTTTTATTTTTTGAGACAGTCTTACTCTGTCACCCAGGCTGGAGTGCAGTGGGGCAATCTCCGCTCACTGCAATCTCCACCTCCCAGTTTCACGCCATTTTCCCGCCTTAGCCTCCCTAGTAGCTGGGACTACAGGCGCCCGCCACGACGCCCGGCTAATTTTATTTTTTGTATTTTTAGTAGAGATAGGGTTTCACTGTCTTAGCCAGGATGGTCTCAATATCCTGATCTCTCGCTCCACCCGCCTCAGCCTCCCAAAGTGCTGGGATTACAGGCATGAGCCAGCCACCATGCCCGGCCTCTTTTTTACATTCTTTATGAATATGATATGAAAATTATATTTATAATTAATGTAATTCCTTGTGAATAATATTCTCAGAGTGGGCAGGCTTTAAGCACACACTTTCCCTGTGGTAAAGTACTACTGCTTTGCTTTTCACAGAAAACACAAAATAAAAAATATTAAATAAGTTGTTTTAAAATGTATTCCCATGTTGTACAATGACAAAGTGGATTTATAATTTTACTAAAACAAAATAGTAGGCTGTGTTATGAATTTATCATAAGCGAGTCAACACAGTAGAGTAGCTAAGGCCCAGATGCTGGAGCCAGACTTTGTGGATTCCAGTTCTGGCTTTGCCAGGTACCAGCTGAGGATCTTGAGCAAGTTACTAAGCCTATCTGCAAATGAATTAACAACATGGCCTGCCTTACAGAGTAATAGTGATGGTTAAATGAGTTCATATATATAAAGTCTTCAGACAGTATCTGGCATATTGAAGGGGATTAAGAATAGAGTCTTTTTGTGTGTAGTCATTGTAATATATTAAAGCAAAATTTCAGTACCATCCATTTGGTACACAGAAAGCTCATTTTTCCAGAAGGATGCTAAGAATTTTGTACATAAGTTGTTGTTTGTTGTTTGTTTGTTTGTTTGTTTTAGATTGAGTCTTGCTGGCTCTATCACCCAGGCCGGAGTGCAGAGGCACGATCTCAGCTCACTGCAGCCTCTGCCTCCTAGGTTCAAGCAATTCTCCTGCCTCAGCCCCCTGAGTAGCTGGGACTACAGGTGCCTGCCACCATGCCTGGCTAATTTTTTTTTAGTAGAGATGGGGTTTCACCCTGTTGGCCAGGCTGCTCTCAAAGTCCTGACCTCAGGAGATCTGCCCACCTCAGCCTCTCAAAGTGCTGAGAATATAGGCATAAGCCACCATGCCCTGCCCATAAGATTTTTGTTTTTTGGGTTTTTTTTTTTTTTTTTAAGTTTTAAGTGCCTTTCTTCAGCTATACTTACAGTTCTATCTCTCTCTCTCTCTCCAGGCAAACGTACTGTAACCTCCTTTATCTCTTTTAATTTATTATGGCTGCATATGATCAGGGGCTTTATACGTGAATATTTGTATTTATAAATGTATACATACCTACATATTTGTGTTACAGACCTTTTAGTCAGTAATGTTTCTCAGAAATACTTTCCTAGGCTATTATTTTTTGCTAGTTTATAGGATTTTCACATAGAAATCTTTTTAATGGCCCTATTTTGACTATGGTTTTCTCAGCATATTATTCAATGAATATGTAAAAATGATGAATTTTGGTTGCCACAGCTTCCAGGCATGGTGTTACTCCGTCATTCTACTGTTTTCTAAGAGATTGCCTTTGGAGAAAAACAAATGTTCAATTATCCCTAGAGACATTGAAATTGCTGAAGGTACACAACTTTGCATCCTTGCTTATCTAGTTGTATGGGCCCACATGTGAAGACGGGAGAAGCCAGAGAACATTCATGGGCAGGCTTTGCTCACTCTTTGTCACGCCCTTCTCCATTGACGGTGGGAAGAGTGAAAAACGCTGAAGTTTAGGCCCCTCTCGAAAGGTGGCTGTGCTATAATTTGTGTGTGTATGTATACAAACTGACTGATTCCTTTTATTATAAATATCTGTGCATCAATGTATCAGTATTCCTGTTTATCTCTCCTTAAGATGGAGTATAAGACTTGTGTCCAAGGTTCCAAATGTAAAGGGTCTTATTTTATGTGGTGGACACCTACTGCCTGGACTATGCAGCACCACCCTGTTTATTCTGGCAATGCTGCTTCTCCCTTTTCTATGTGATTTCCATAGAACCTTCCATGTGTTTATTCAACTTTGCTCCTGCAGCCACATTTTATTTTCGAGGGCCAACAAATCACCCAACTTTGGTCTGGAGGATCTTCCCAACATTTATGGACCAGGGACTAAGAAAGAGGCAGGTCAGAATCTTACTGGTAGCTGAAGCTAGAAATGGTGAAGCAGTAAAGCTATCAGAGGCCCTCCTCCTTTTTTTTTTTTTTTTTTTTAATTTTGTTTATGTAGTGATGAACTTGAACTCCTGGCCTCAAGCAATCCTTCCACCTTGGTCTTCCAAAGTGCTAGGATCACACGTGCAAGCCAACACACCCAGCAAAGGCGCCATTTCAACATGCAGAGCAAGTCAGTGTGCAATGAAGGGAGAGAGAGTTTACTTATGGTGACACTGGTAATGTCCTGATTGCTGTAAAATTCCCAATTTCAGTGATGCCTGAAGCCCTACTATATCCTTGTTCTTTGTGGCCAGATTCTTTAACTTTCCTTTGGATTCCAGTAGTCTCCCCCAAATCCTTCTTTTCTTGTTAAAGTAGCTTGAATTGGAGTCAGAGGAACAATTGTCCAGAAGCCTGTAACAATTAATTCCCACTGGAGCAGGAGATGAGGATACCCTGCTGGCAATGAGCACTTTATTTCTCTCAGTTTAATAATTTGTAATGGTTTTAATTTGCACTTATTTAACTACAAGTGAGGTTAGATTTTTTTCATGTGCTTATTAGCCATTGGTATTTCTCTTTTATATATTGATATAGTTTGGATATTTGATCCCACACAAAACTTATGTTGAATTGTAATCCCTGGTGCTGGAGGTTGGGCCTCATGGGAGGTGTTTGGATCATGGGGGTGGATCCTTCAAATACTTGGTCCTGACTTTGTGATAGTAAATTCTTGTGAGACTTGGTCATTTAAAAGTATGTGTAGCACCTCCCCCCTCACTTTCTCTCTTGCTTCTGATCTTCCATGCGAGACACCTGTTCCCCTTTTGCCTCCTGCCATGACTGGAAGTTTAATGGGGCCTCCCCAGAAGCTGAGAAGATGCTAATATGCTTCCTGTACAGCCTGTAGAACAGTGCACCAATTAAATTTATTTTCTTTAGAAATTATCCAGTCTCAGTCATTTCTTAATAGCAATGCAAGAACGACCAAATACATGTATGTTGGTTAGGCCCCATCTCCAAATGCCATCATATTGGGGATTAGGGTTCAACATATGAATTTTGGGAAACACAATTCAGGCTACAGCACCTTTTACTCCTCATTTTTTGAATGCTTTTATTATAAAAGGTTGAATTTTTCAAATGCTTTTTCCACATCAATTGAGATGATCATGTGATTTTTTTTCTGAATTCTGTCAATGTGGTTTGTTACATTGATTGGATTTTGTATTTAGAACCATCCTTACATTCCAGAATAAATTCTACTTGCTCATGGTGTATAATCTTTATAACATGCTGCTAAATTTTGTTTGCTATTCTGTTGTTAAGGATTTTTGCATTAATATTCAAAAGGGTTATTGGTCTGTAGTTTTCTTTTCTTGTCATTTATTTGTCTTGTTTTTGTATCAGGGCAATGCTGATATCATAGAAAGAATTAGAAAGTGTTTTCTCCTCTTTGTTTTTTTTTTTTTAAAGTTTGGGAAGAGTTGATGTTAGCTCTTTAAATTTTGGGTAGCATTAACCAATGAAGCCGTAAGGTACAGAGATTTTCTTTGTTGGGAGACTTTTGATCACTAATTCAATATCCTTACTTTTTATAGGCTCTAATTTTCTATTTATTTGTATTTCAGACTTGGTTTTGTATTTCTAAGCATTTGTCCATTTCATCTAGATTACCCAGTTTGTTGGCATACAATTATTCATTGTACTCTTGTTATGGTTTGGTTCTGTAACCTCATGAAATCTCATGTCAAATTGTAATCCTCAATGTTGGAGGTGAGGCCTGATGGGAGGTGTTTGGATCATGGAAGTGGCCCTTCATGAATGGTTTAGCACCATCTCCTTTGTGCTGTTCTCATGATAGTGTGTGAATTCTCATGAGATCTGGTCATTTATAAGGTTGTGACACCTCCCCCCACCTCTTCCTCCTGCTTTGACCATGTAAAGTGCTGGCACCCCCTTCCCTTTCCACCAAGATTGTAAGTTTCTTGAAGCCTCCCCAGAAGCAGTTTCCTCCATGCTTTATGTACAGCCTGCAGAACCATGAGCTAATTAAACCTCTTTTTAAAGTAAATTACCTAGTCTCAGCTATTTCTTTATAGCAGTGCAAGAATGAACTAATACAACTCTAATAAATATATTTTTATTTCTGTAAAATCAGTAGTAATATATCCACTTTCATTTATGATTTTACTAATTCAAGTTTTCTCTTTTTTTCTTAATCCAGCTAAAGTTTTGCCAAATTTCTCTTTTTAAAGAGTCAATTGCATTTGTTTCTTTGATTTTCTCTATTGTTTCTCTATTATGTTTTTCTATTGTTTTAGTTTGTATTTCTATTATTTTCTCTATTGTTTTTCTTTTCTGTATTTCATTTGTTTCTGCTGCAACCTTTATTGTTTCTTTCACTCTGGAAGCTTGAGTTTAGTTTGTACTTCTTCTTCTAGTTATTTCAGTTGTAAAGTTAGGTTGTTGATTTGAAATCTATTTTTAAAAATGTGTTTACACCTGTAAGTTTCCTTTTTAGTACTGCCTTTGCTGCATCTCATAAGTTTTGATATGATATGTTTTTGTTTTCATTTATCTCCAAGTAGTTTATCATTTCCATTGTCCTTGCTTCTTTTATCCATTAGTTATTAAAGTTGTGTGGTTTAATTTCCACGTTTGTGAATTTTTCAGTTTTCTATTATTCATCTTTAACTTCATTCCATTGTAATTGCAGAAAACACTTTGTATAACATCTATTTTTTAAATCGATTGAAAGACTTAATTTGTCATTTGACATGTAGTTTATCCTAGCAAATGTCCCATGTGTACTTGAGAAAAATGTGAATTTCTCCTCAAGAAATTGGATACAATGTAGTTATATCTGTTATATCTAGTTGATTTATTGTGTTGTACAATCTTTCCTTGATTATCTTCAGTTAGGCTGTTCAATCCATTAGAGAGAGTAGGTATTGGTACTCTCAGTAGGTAGAACTTCCAGCTATTATTGTAGAATTATCTCTTTCTCCCTCCAATTCTGTCAGTTTTTACTTCACATATTTTGATGGTCTGTTATTAGGCATAGAAATGCTTATAACTGGCCGGGCGCGGTGGCTCAAGCCTGTAATCCCAGCACTGTGGGAGGCCGAGACAGGCGGATCACGAGGTCAGGAGATCGAGACCATCCTGGCTAACATGGTGAAACCCCGTCTCTACTAAAAAATACAAAAAACTAGCCGGGCGAGGTGGCGGCACCTGTGGTCCCAGCTACTCGGGAGGCTGAGGCAGGAGAATGGCGGGAACCGGGAGGCGGAGCTTGCAGTGAGCTGAGATCCGGCCACTGCACTCCAGCCTGGGCGGCAGAGCGAGACTCCGTCTGAAAAGAAAAAAAAAAAAAAAAAAAAGAAATGCTTATAACTGATACATCTTCTTGCCATATTGATCTTTTTATTATTGTATAATGTCCTTCTTTGTTTTTTAATAACTTTTTAAATTTAGAATTTTTTTTGTGATATTAGTATAGCTGCTCTGCCCCTTTTTTGTTACTATTTGCATAAAATATCTTTTTTAATGCTTTCACTTTCAACTTATTTGGATCATGTTTATCCATTCTGCCAAGTTCTGTCTTTTGACAGAATAGTTTATTTGCATTTAAAGTAATTACTGATAAGGAGGGACTTCTGTCATTGTGCTATTTGTTTGCTACATGCATTATAGCTTTTTTATTTCTCATTTCCTGCACTACTATTGTCCTCTGCAGTTAGTTATTTTTTTGCCATGAAACATTTTAATTCCCTTCTCATTTTCTTTTGTGTATATTCTATAACTATTTTATTTGTGGTTACCTTAGGATTACATTTAATATGCTAAAGTTATAACTTTAATTTATACCAGCTTAATTTCAATAACATACAAAAACTCTGCTCCTTCACAGTCCTATTCCCACCTCTTCCACTTATTGATGTCACAAAATCACATCTTTATATGTTGTTTTGAAAAACATAAACTAACAATTAGTTTTTGTTAACACATTAGTTTCTTAAATTATGTAGAAAATAAAACATGGATTTATAAATCTAAGTTATAATAATACTTAGAAACAATTAGCCCATAATAAGCTTTTAGGCTATTTGTTTCTTTAAAATTGATTAGTCTCTTAAATCATATAGAAAAACACTCAAGAGTAAAATTACAAATCATTGTTATAATAATACTAACTTTCATGATTACCCATGTGTTTATCTCTACTTGGATCTTTAGTTATTCACATGGCTTAGATTTATTGTCTAGTGTCCTGTCGCTTCATCCTGCAAGACTTCCTGTAGCATTTTTGGAGGGCAGGTCTAGAAGTAAATCCTCTGAGTTTTGATTCATCTGGGTATGTCTTAATATTGTTCTCACTTTTGAAGGACAGTTTTGCTTGGTATGGGATTCTTGGATTACAGAAAAAAAAAAAAAAAAAAAAAGCATTGGTCCTTTAACTCCACTAGAAGTTGCTTCAGCCCTAGTGAGAGGGGTACAACAATGGCTGTCTGCCTCTGTGTGTGCACTTCCATGATCAGAAGCAGCAATCAGATTCCTGATATTTGGAAAGTAAGGTCCTTATTTTTAACCCTGGCTCTCACAAATTATGTGCAAGTGCCTCGGGAATACATGGTGGATGCTGGCCATAAGGCTGGGAGGTAGAAGATGCATTTCTGCTGCTGCTACTGCTACTGCTAAAAGTTGAAATTGATTAAAACTAACCACAATTTACTGTCCAAGCCCTCCCCTGAAAGTTGCAAGGTTTCAGTAGACTCTACACTTCCAAAATTGTTACATCAGACAGATTCTACCAGTGCAAATAGTACATGGTCTGTAGTATTTGTTGGAAACATTTTTCTAATTTTTCAATATTTGTTAGATTTTTGATATGCCTATATTATAAAATTATTTACATGCAAATTGTTTTCTTTTTTCCTTTCACTGATTTTAACCTTAGAAAGTCCCTCCTCATTCTTAAAATCAGTCAAATGTTCACCCACATACTTTTTCTAATTTCTACACTTCAAAAACTTTTAACATTTCAAATCAGAGTTAATATTGACATAGAGTGTAAGGTTAAAAGCTAAACTGATTTGTTCATGCGGATAGCAAATTATCTTGCACATTTGTTTAATAATCTTTCCTTAACATAATATTCTCTTTGTGTCACATGCACGCGTGCGTGCACACACACAGTCTCTTTTCTTATTATTCTTATACTTAATATTAATGTGATAATATCTTATGTTCTTAATTGGTACACTTATTTCTGTTCTTTGGACAGATTGGGAAAGGAAAGTTTGGAATTATATCTACTACTTCGGGAAGCTTAATAAATACAAGCACTATATGAATTTTTCATTGACAGTTGACCTTCTTGTTGTCCATCAAAGACTTTTTTTTCTCTTTTTCTCACTAGTGGTCTTTCTAACCACGCCTTGTTTCTTAAAGTATATCACCCCATCTTTGATATCAGTTTTACCTCTAGATTCCACCTCTCTGATGTTCTTCCTTTGTTTTCTCTTTAGTAGCTTATCCTATACATGGCTTTTAGGATTCTAACATCAAACTTATTTTTAAATTTCCTAACATATATTCTTTCCAAATGACCCCCCTACTTAATTATTTGATGATCAATTAAACCCATATACATTTATTTTCATCCATGTTTTATTTCCCTTAATTCCAAAACCATGCATCTATTTTTCTATAAACAACTCCACTTGGCTGTGCTGTAGATGCACGAAGCTCAACTTTCCAAAGATTATTTCTCATTGCTCCTCCAATGCTTTTGATATGGGAGTGCTGAAAGGGGAAGAGCATGGTCCCTTTAAATGATACGGAAGTGGGGAAGGGAAGTGCTAGAGAGAGAAAGGCTAGAGCTCCACCCCCACGGACCTAAGTGAGGACAGGCGCTCCTGCTTTCCGTCCCAATTGTTGCATTTTCTAAGACCACCCTGGCTTGTCACCACCCCACTGTGAGCTTATAAAAGCTGGAGGCCCTAACGCGCAGACACACAGGTGACCAGACTTGGAGAGGAGCCCATCAGTGAAGAAGAGACAAGCGGCGGATGGCGAGAGGACGCCAAGGGAGCACAGCAGGCCACCGACCTGAAGTGCAAGGCGGAGTTTGGCCCAAGCAGTCGGAGGAGAGTCAGGGCAACTCCAGGGAAAACCATTTCCCTTCTGGCTCCCCTATCGGCTGAGAGCTACTTCCACTCAATAAAACTTTGCACTCATTCTCCAAGCCCACATGTAATCTGATTCTTCCGCTACATGAAGGCAAGAACCTGGGATACAGAAAGTGCTCTGTCCTTGTGACAAGGTAGAGGGACTAACTGAGCTGGTTAGCACAAACCACCTATAGGCCGGGCGCGGTGGCTCAAGCCTGTAATCCCAGCACTGTGGGAGGCCGAGACGGGCGGATCACGAGGTCAGGAGATGGAGACCATCCTGGCTAACATGGTGAAACCCCGTCTCTATTAAAAATACAAAAAACTAGCCGGGCGAGGCGGCGGCGCCTGTAGTCCCAGCTACTCTGGAGGCTGAGGCAGGAGAATGGCGGGAACCCGGGAGGCGGAGCTTGCAGTGAGCTGAGATCCGGCCACTGCACTCCAGCCTGGGCGACAGAGCGAGACTCCGTCTCAGAAAAAAAAAAAAAAACAAAAAACAAAACAAAAAACAAAAAGCACAAACCACCTATAGATGGCAAACTAAAAGAGCACCCTGTAACACATGCCCACTAAAACTGCAGGAGCTGTAAACATTCACCCCTAGACACTGCCGTGGAGTGGGAGCCCCACAGCCTGCCTACCTGTATGCTCCCCTAGAGGTCTGAGCATCAAGGCACTGAAGAAGGGAGTCGCGCCCCCATTCCATGCTTCGAGGAGGACAAGGGAATTCTTCCCGTTTCGCTTTCACTCTCGCAAACCTGTTTCTCCTCCTGTACTCTATGTTGTCCTTGATACCCAAACAAGAACCCTAAGAATCACATTAGAATCTTTCTTTTTCCTTTGTCATCCCATCACGTTTGCCAAGCCTTAATCTCCACTTCTACCTCTACTGCCTTAGTTTAGGTATTAATTTTTACCTGAATTTTTTCAGTAAACTCCTTACTGGTCTCCTGCCTTTACTTTCTGCCTTCTCAAATCCCCACATTATAGAGTAGCCTCAGGATAAATAAGCTTAATAGCTTCTCTTCCTGATGCCCCAATATAATTTCACTATTATAACATCTTTCTAGAACGTCCAAAGGCAGAGCCTTGAGAAAAAGGTTACAATCTGATAAGACTGTACTCTGCAGGAAATAATGGACAAAGAACATCCATAGTTATTATTTCTTTTTTGAGACAGAGTCTCGCTCTGTCACCCAGGCTGGAGTGCAGTGGTGCGATCTCGGCTCACTGCAAGCTCCACCTCCCAGGTTCACGCCATTCTCCTGCCTCAGCCTCCTGAGCAGCTGGGACTACAGGCGCCTCCATCACGCCAGGGTTTTTTTTTTTTTTTTTTTTTTTTTTTTTTTTTTTTTTTTTTTTTTTTGTATTTTTAGTAGAGACAGCGTTTCACCTTGCTAGCCAGGATAGTCTCGATCTTCTGACCTCATGATCCACCCGCCTCGGCCTCCTAAAGTGCTGGGATTACAGGGTTGAGCCACCGCACCTGACCTATTTCTATCTTGAAGAACAATTTGTGACACAATTTTTCTAGGGAAAAGATAAAAAATAGCGTCTAAAAATTAGTTGTGTAAATGTGATTGGAATGCATTTCAGATCATTTGACTGGAGAAAGTATATTGTAACCTGGGATGTACACTTTGATGTCCTTCCTCTCTAGTGCCACAGGAAACTCTTCTTTCTTTTTGAGTCATTTTTCTAAAATGCAAATCTCATGATGCCCCTTACCTGCTTTAAAGTTCCAGTTATACATAATACCACAAGAGGCCCTAGAACCAGACTCCCTCCTCTCTCCAGTCTCATCTTGTCCAGCTCTGCCATGCTCAGTGAACATCGGCACATTTACACCTTTTTAAGAAGTCTCTGAACGAGTCATATTATTTAAACTCTCTTTTGCTCACCTGGTCACTATTCTAGCTCTTCTTTGTTTACTTGTCTTTTAAACCCATCTAAAGTACCTCCCTTCCTGAAACGTTCTGAGTTACCCACAGGTTAGGACTAGAGTAGTGGATGAGCACAGTCAGGTTGGGATTGAATACCATCTCTTAACATGAAACCTTCGTTTTCTAGTCTATGTAGTCATGTATAGTCATACATCACTTAGTGACTAAGACATCTTCTGAGAAATTCACTGGTAGGTAATTTTGTTCCTGAGTGAACATCATAGAGCGTACTTCCACGAACTTTGATGGTATATCCTAGGCTGTACACACCTAGGCTATAGGGTATAGCCTGTTTCTTCTAGGCTACAAAACTGTGCAGCATGTTACTGCACTGAATACCATAGGCAACTGTAACACCGTGGTAAGTATTTGTGTATCTAAACATAGAAAATGTATAGTAAAAGTACAGTATTATAATCTATAGGATATCATTGTATATGTGGTTCATTGTTGATTGAAACGTGCTGCATGACTGTAATTAGCACCTAGTTGTACTGTATAGGTCGGAAGAACCTAGGAAAAGCACAGTATCTGGCAAATATTAAGTATTATAGCAATTAATATGTAAATTGAGATTTTTTGGTACAAATTTTAAGGTTTTTGCATTGTTACTTGGCATTTAATTCATTTTATATCCCTTCAAAGTTTGTGAAAAACCGTAGGTTCCCAAGAAAAGCATTAACGGCGTGATCTAGGAAACAAACCCCTTTGCTCATATGGAAACTATCTCCTGACCTCTTTATTTACTGAAACCGAATAGGGCTACATCACATCTGAGGCTGCTTTTTGTAAACTGGCTGATTTTAATCCATTTGGCTTCAGAGTATGACCTAGAGTGTTTTTATAGCTCACATTGAGAATGTTTTTACTGAATTCTTGTACAACATGAGCTATGTAAGTCCTGTGAGGTCATCGAGAGGTTGCCACTACCTTCATGCCATTATTTTCTTTTGTTTTTTTTGGGGGGGGTGCATATTGTGGGTGAGTTCTATACCTAAACTGCAATTCTTTACACCTGCACATTTTTTTAAATTATACTTTAAGTTCTAGGGCACATGTGCACAATGTGTCGATTTGTTACATATGTATACATGTGTCATGTTGGTGTGCTGCACCCATTAACCTGTCATTTACGTTAGGTATTTCTCCTAATGATATCCCTCCCCCTTCTCCCTGCCCCATGACAGGCCCTGCTGCGTGATGTTCCCCACCCTGTGTCCAAGTGTTCTCATTGTTCAATTCCCACCTATGAGTGAGAACATGGTGTACACCTGCACATTTTAAGAAATAATGCTTAGAGTAGAAGTGTTTGGGCTCCAGATTCAGACTGCATAGGTTCAGATTCAGCTCTGCCACTTATTAGTGTTTTGACATTATACAAGTCACTTTATTTTCCAATCATCTATTTTATATGTCCTGCTAGTGATAATAGCAGGACAGTTAGGAGGACTAAAAATTATGATTCATACTAAATATTTATCTCAGTGCAAGGGGATATCCCAGTACCAGGGGAATCAACCAAGTGATTAGAGGTTGGGGCTTTCAGCACCGCTCGCTGACCTCCAAGGAGGGTAGACAGAGTGGAAGTTGAGATCTGAGGGATCTGACTTTATTGTCAGATAATTTTATTTTGAGCTACGTTCATGAAACCAGGAACTATGTCTTATTTATTTTTGCATCCCCCACATTAATAAACTTCTTAATGAATAGTCTATATACTTTGTCTCACTTTCCACTTACCCCTCACACAACCAGAGCTTAGTATCTGTTCTCGTCATCTTACTGAAATTGAAAATACTTTACTGATCTCCCGTCCATTGTTGATTGAATTAAGTTATCAGCAATTAATATTAAATTAATATTTTATTATTAAAAATAAAAATTAACTTGTCCACTTTACTAACCTTTATATACTTAACTAATGTACAACATTAAAGTGAGAACTCAATGACAGACTTATCTCCATTTTTTCTTAAGATCTAGACATCACCATGTAGAGGTTAATGATTGTTAAACAGTATATTGTTAATACTTTCAAGCTTCAAAACTATTCACCTTCACTTAGATATGCATTTAATTATCATTTGTCTTTTATTCAAGATGCAAGCATACATATTTCATTAGGGAGAACAGCTCAACTAGGATTACTTTTGGTGGATTTTCTAAAGAATTTCTCATGAAGAAAGAACACAATGACGTCTGGAGATCTGGTAAAAGTCTAAGTCTGCAAATACATACTTTAAACATTTTTTTTTCTACAAGGAACTATAAAATTGCCACACACCCTTAATCCTCCCATTTATCATGCATAATATGCTGGTAACTTTCTTAAAATCTGTTTTATTAAGGACAGAGTAAGTGAGTAACAGCACATAATGTACTAAAAAAACAAAAAGATACAGGAGCATTAGGAGAAATAGCTAACGTAGATGACGGGTTGATGGGTGCAGCAAACCACCATGGCATGTGTATACCTATGTAGCAAACCTGCACGTTCTGCACATGTGTCCCAGAACTTAAAGTATTAAAAAAAAAATTAAACAAAGAAAAACCAATATTTTCCTTTTCCTTAGTAACTCCAACCTTGAGTAGATTTGCCCCTTTTTGCCTCTAGAGAATTATGAAGACATAACTTTAAGATTTGGGGATTATGTGTCGTTGACTCTAGTTGGACAAGAAAACATAAAAGGAATTGTGAGTGAGGAATATGTAACTTTTAAAGAAGTGCTTCTACTAGAGGATCCCAGCCAAGTATTGCAACCTGCAAGACCCTGGTTTGTAGGTTGCATTGGATAGAAACCCAGTGGGAAATGCTGGTGCTGAGGTTAGTGGAGGGTGGAACCTTCTCAAGACATTTTCACACCTAAATATTTTTGCCATTGGAATCATTTCAAATGGAACAAACTGACTTGCACCTGGCTTTCGGTAAATGATTTAATAACAATGACCTCAAATTTCAGTCTGTTCTAAATCACTAGTTCACAAACATTTATCACAATCACTGGCGTAGCGGGAAGTAGTGCTCAAAAAATTATGTTCTGGGGCCAGGCCCCTGCAACCCCTAATTCAGTAGATATGGGTTTGGCTTGAGTATATATTCATGTTTCACAGCTTCATGGGTATATGCTCAACCCTTCTTCCAGCTATTATCTCATCCATGTACTTCAACTTCCTCTTTTTTTCTTGCTGTAAAACAGACATCATATCTGTGTGAAAGTCTAAATAAAATCAATACAAATTGTCAAAAATGTATTACTTTGATTAATGTCTTGCTTTTATCACTTGTTTATGTTTTTCATTATAGTTTCATTTTCAAGCTCAGTGCTCTGCTGGTGATGATGTTGCTGATGGATCAGACACAAGGATGTAGAAACAGGATGACTCTCTATTGAAAGATGAATATTAGCTGTGCCTTGGTATCAGAAATCCAGACCCAGTAACCAAAATTGACTTTTCCCGTCTCATTCTTCTTACCTACCTTTCTTACCTGACTTCCAACTGTGCTGTAACGCCATAGTTTCTAGCCTCCCTTGGGACCTGCACATCATTGGTCTGCACTTTGCCCCTGCAGTGCTGATTCTCTATCTTAGGTACCAGTTCCCCATGTCAGGTCTGTAAATGTCCTAGCATCTCTCACATCCCTTCACTCTGCCTTCTGATCAACCACCTTCTTCATTCTCTTCCATTTTGATTTAAATTTCTTGATGAAGTAGTCTATATACTTTCTCTCCCTTTCTATGTACTACTTATACAACCAAAATTTACTATCTGTTACTATGTTCCTACTGAAGTTGTTCTCTCAGAAATCAGTAAAATATCCTAAATATAATTAGTAGTTAACTCATTATTAAACAGTTAGTGGGTACATTCATCTGTGGCCAAATTGTGAGCTTTGTTCATGAAACCAGAAACTGTGTCTTATTTACTTTTGCATCCAACACACCGAGAACAGTGCCTAGTACATAATAATCACTCAATAAATATTTACTAAATACATTATTCAAACTCTTTGAGAAATAAACATTTCTGACACTCTAGTGGGGAAAAAAAGCAAAACTGAAATGATCTTTTTAAATCTTCAACAAATCCTATGGAATAAGTACCCTTATCTGTGTTAGAAAATAAAGAAACTTATTAAGAGTAAATTAATATGTCTCGAGTACATTTGTCCAGGCACTGCACCGTGAGATCACACATCTTGTCTCATTTACCCTCTCAGCATTCAGGGGTATCCAGCATTAGGATTGTCATCTTTACAGATGAGAAACCTGAGACTCAGAGCTTAAGTCACATACTCAGTATCACACGAGTTGTGAGCAGCAGCAGTAGGATTGGAATCTGTATCTCACTGATTCTAAAGCTGATGTCCTTCCCACTTTATTTTTCAAGCATATTTGATATGGCCTCAGAGACCTTCAAGCTGGAGCATCGGCACTCTTGGGGGTGCCCACATACTTTCCAAGGGGTTCATTGGTATGTTTTCAGGACCCATTTCTGGTTACGGGTGTAAGGTGGATTCTGCTTGTTGCATCAACTTTCACACCAACTATTAGAGGAAGGAGAAAAACCAAGTGTCTTTTCTACTCTCACACACCACTCAACACAGCACTTCTGACATGTTCTTTTTTTCCCCTACGCCAAGCAAATCTCCAACAGACACCTAATGGGTGTACTATAAATTTAACTAGATTTTGACACAATCTACCTAGAAATAAAGTCAGATCCCTCAGGTTGAGGGCTTAGTCCCACAAGACTGCCCCCACTTCAGATGCCAGTTGCAAGCCCCACGTTGTGACCTGTGCTTCTGACTGACCAGCTATAAATCAGGGTTCCCATGACCCTCTCCTCAGATTCAATTAATTTGCTACAACAGCTCACAGAACTCAGAGAAACACTATACTAATATTTATCCAGGGGCAGAGGCCACACGTATATCCCTTATTACATCACAATACACAGTATCATATCTACCATTCTTCCATTTTAAAAAGGAAGACATCCTAACCTTTAAACTTTCCATGGAGCATTGTCTTAGAGAATATATATATTTTTAAGCAACTTTATGGTTACAAAGAAAGTTTTCAAAATATTCATTTCGGGAAAGCATCATTTAGCCAAGGTGCCCATCTGTGTCTGATATATTTTTCATGAAAGAAGAACTAAAAACTTTCACGTTAGATTCTGATGAATTCGTGTTAAGCCTGTAAGTATAAGAAAAAAAATAATCTGACTTAATAACCTGTAAAAGTTGACATTTATAGTGTAAAATAGTATACTACATTTTTCTTTCTTTCTTTCTTTCTTTCTTTCTTTCTTTCTTTCTTTCTTT
>NC_045438.1:460608-498700 GCF_002776525.5 Piliocolobus tephrosceles
TCTTTCTTTCTTTCTTTCTTTCTTTCTTTCTTTCTTTCTTTCTTTCTGAGACGGAGTCTTGCTCTGTCTCCAGGCTGGATTGCAGTGGTGCGATCTCGTCTCACTGCAGTCTCCACCTCCTGGATTCAAACAGTTTTGCTGCCTCAGCTCCCGAGTAGCTGGGGCAACAGGCCCAGCTAATTTTTTGTATTTTGTAGTAGAGATGGGGTTTCACCATGTTGGCCAGGACGGTCTCGATCTCCTGATCTTGTGATCCGCCCTCCTCGTCCTCCCAAAGTGCTGGGATTGCAGGCGTGAACCACCGTGCCCCATCTCTTAATCATCTTTTTAAACATGGGCAAAAGCTTTCTGTTCACAGTGATACTTCACTACTTTTCTCTTTATTTATTAATATGATATAACAATGATGACTAATATGCGTTTGGTAAATTACTCTCAGAAGTGGCCAAACACTTTCTCCTTTTTTGCTATTAACTTTTATGCAGTCCTGGACGGGTGTAGTGGCTCATGCCTGTCATCCCAACACTTTGGAATGCCGAGGCAGGAGGATTACCCGAGATCAAGAGTTTGAGACCAGACTGGCCAACATGGTGAAAACCTCATCGCTACTAAAAATACAAAAAATTAGCCGTGGCATGCGCCTATAATCACAACTACTCAGGAGGCTGAGGCAGGAGAATCACTTGAACCCAGAAGGCATAGGTTGCAGTGAGCTGAGATTATGCCATTGCACTCCAGCTTGGACGACAGAGCGAGACTCCGTCTCAAAAAAAAAAAAAAAAAATTATGCAGTCCTAACTCATTTTAGCAACAAGTACTATTTATTCCTGAGTGTATTAACTAGTTGGAAAAAAGCTCTATCTATACCATTTAATAATGTTTTCCTCATAAAATTATACTTTTATGTATAGTAACTATCAACATTTGGATTATACTTATATTGTTTTAGTCAACTGTGTACAAATGATATTTAAAATAATAACTCAAGTCTGAAGAAATTATTTTAACTCTTAGAGCCTGAAGGCACAGAAAATTAAACATAAAACATTAAAAATATGTAAATGTTTTTATTATAACATAATATGTCAGAGTGATTTCAAGCACAAAGATACATTACAGTAGGCTACAATTTTGTGGGGGAAAGTGGAATAGAAATAGGAGTTCCAGTGGAGAAAGGGAAGAGTTTAAATAGTAACTTAAAAATTGTTCATGTATTTTTAAAATGAATAGTGATTGGTATTAAAACACTGTAATGAAGAAGTTCCACTGGATAAATTAAAAGTGATGAAAGGTTTTATTTTAAAAAGTCTATATTTAAACTATAGCAGAAATTACAGCATTTGTAACTATTTAAGCTTTGGAAAAATACAGATGTTAACTTATAAAAGGGCCAGTGAGTAGAAGCTTTTCAGAATTCTTTTAGGAGGTATATGAGCCAAAATTTTAAAGACAACTTTGTAAAAGTGTTGGGATATGGTGAGGAGTGCCCTGAATATACACAGAAAACTTCGCAGTTTCTGGCAGCTCCTACCCTCCCTGAGGACTCATTAATCCTGTGACTTTGGGTAAGTTACCTAACTTCTTCAGGTCTCTCCTCATCTACAAAGTAGGAGTAATGACACCCATGTTGGAAGAAGAAAGCAGTTAATCTATGTAATGCAATTAGCCCAACCTTGGCCCACAGAAACCTCCCAATAAATAACCACTGTTGGGCCAGTATTTTTATTTTTAATATTGTTATTGTTCTGTTTTAGTGACCAGCCTCTGACAGCCCTAATTTGAATTTACTGTGAATTTGACAGCACTTTAGAAGGGCAGATTTGTGTCAGCCCTCAGCATCAAAATTTCCTTCACTTAATGGGCACAAATTTTCACATTTTGCTTAAGTGTGAATCTGTTTCTGGTTTAAATTTTGTTCTGGCCTTTCCTGTGAAGCGCCTCTCCAGTGCTTTTTCTTCCCCTCCCCAGACATTGGCCCTAGGCTCACTCAGAGATTTCTCTCCTCACTTTTATCTAGAACTGCTGGTCTCAGCATGAACTCCTCTACCTTGCTGTCTCTGAAATTCAAGCTTCCTCCAATTCTTCCCACCCCCAATCCTTCCCTCCAGTGCAATTTAGCCTTCTTCCCACCTTTCTCCTGGGACCGGTAAAGCCTCTACTCCATCTTGAGCAAACTCCTAATTCTTATGAAAAAAAACTCTACACAAAATTATTTTGAAATGAGATGCTATGCACATCCCATTTTAATTTGTTAAAAATGTTACAATTCTCAAAAGGGAATGCTGATAAACAGGCTCAGTTATAGGGCAGTTTCTCAACAAAATGCATTATATCAGTAAAACAGCAGGAAACCAAAAAAGCTACTATGCACCAAATTAACTTTAAGTGCCTTATTTCAGACCTAAACCTTATACTCTGTCATGTAGCAACACAAATATGTCCAGAAATATGTTAATGAGTTGGTTCAGGAGTTGAATTTCTGAGATAAAAGAGAAAATACAACAACATACTTCTTTCAAAGTTTTATTAAGAATTTGTCTAAAATAAATTTATACCATTTTATTAAGTCCACAAGAACAGTTCCAAAATGTTAGAAAAGCAGAGGAAATGGTTATACCAGAAACATGGGATAAGAGTTTTTTCCATGAAACATACATTTAGAGGTATCTTCCTTCCAGTTAGTAATTTGATGCACCAAACCTTTCTCTCCAGCTCTAATCCATTTCAAAAATATTATTTAGTGTTTGAGATACAAACAAATACACATGATCTACATGTAAGTTATACAACATAATAATAATAAAACACTGGTGAATCGACCTCCCAACTTTTCCTACTCTTACACCTCATTTCCTGCCACACTCCATTTATTTGAGTCACAAATGATTTGTGCAGCTTCATTCAAATGCTTCTACTAACACTGTTTTTTTTTTTTTTGTCTCTTCTATTTCTTGTTCTTTATCCATTTAAATGTATCTCATTCATCAAAGACCACATCAAATTCTAGCTTTTCCATTACAACCACATCCCATACCACACTTGCTCAGAGCAGTTGTCCCTCTTCTTAGCAAATGTAACACGTGTCTGCACCATTTATCGTCCACTGTCCTTTCTAAAGGAATAACTCATCTCAGGTCATTGTCAAGTGCTTTCTGTTCATTTGTTCAGCAACTCATAGAGCACCCACCAGGTGTCGGCGGCACCAAGCTAGGCAATGGAGCAAGAGCTGGACCACGCTCAGTATAGCCATCATCTCAAACCCTTTCCACAGTGAACCTTGTGGAAAGACTAAACAATTTGCTTAATGTCACCTGGTATAACTAAATGGAGAAGCTGAGACTGGCTTCAGAGCCCAGGTACTCCTAATGCTTCCCTCCCACTGTCAGACTCCTCCCCAGCGCAGTGACCACACTGACTGAATAGAGAGTCAGGCTTAGTGCACACAGCAGTCTCTTCATCTGGAGATTACTCCTTAGCCTCCTGTTTTAAATTATTTAGAATTATATTTTTATAATTTTTATAATTAAATATTACTGTCAGAATTATTTTAAATCCTTCCTTTATCTGTCCAGTCAACACTTTTCTTTCCATTTTGCTAATTTCAGTCTTTTGTTGACTGACAGTTTTAAAATTCTCACATTTTCTTTGATTTCTCTGGTCTAAATAGCTGCACTTTGTAGACTCAGAGGCATTTAGTGTATTTTAATGAAAAAGAGAATGACCTTTTAATCCCTATTGCCTTTTCCAAATTATTTGCAGATTTCAGTTACTAACTGAAATAGGGAGCCTTCGTTCAAATATGAATAAATAATTGACATATTATTGATTCAACCATTTCATGTTTTCTTCTTGGCTCCTTCTACTTCTCATGGTTCAATGTCCTTTCTCTTATGTCCAGGTAATATCAGTCTTACTAGTCTTGGCAGAATGTCTGTCCCAAGAGGAAAAGTGGTCTCCACAGACATTTGCTAAAATTCACCTACTCTAAGCTCTGATCCCAAGAATACCGGCCTTTCCATGCTGAAATAATGGTAGGCACTGGAGAGCTTATGCATTTTCTCTTTGAGAGATACCTGTGTATTTAAAAATACTTGTTAAATTAATAGTCTAATCTGATTATAAGAATAATACATGTTAACCCAGAAAAGTTTGGGAAACTTTGGAAGTACAATTTTCTTCCTTCTTTTTTGTTTATTTTATTTTTACACAGTTGGAGTCATCTTGTTTACATAGTGTTGAACTTCAATATTTTCTACTTGACATTTTTAGTGAGAGTGTCAAAAGGATATGAAAGGAGAAATCTGGTAGGAAAACAGTAAGTGTCGCCATGTCAAATTAAAAGCCTTTGAATAGTAAAAATGTGATCAATACATAAAAAGACAGTAAACATCAGAAAACATCTTAAATGTATGATAGATAAAGAAACTGTAACCCAAATATACAAAGAGTTCCCACAAAGGAGGTGAATAACCTAATTAAAAATCAGCAAAGAACATGAGCAATCAATTCATAATAAAATACATCCTAACAACATTACATAGTTTCACTCTTTTAAATCTTTAAAACTATGTGTTATTCTTTAGTGTGTAATTCTTTAATTATGGTGCTAGAGAATTTACTATAGCCATCACAAAGAGTTGAAGTAATAATTGTACTTTCAGAATAAATGGAAAGAAACTCTTTGTTGGTGATAACCTTTCAGTTATACCACAGGAGCAACTAACTGGTCTGTAAGTTTCTTGATACCAGAGGCCATTTTTTAAAAAAGTCTTTATGTCTTCAGCATCTCATTTATAGATTGAGGATACTGTATGTCTAGTACGTGTTTTGGAAAGATAATGCAGAAAACTGGTGTCATCTTGGCTTTCAGAATCTCTTTTCTTTAGTATTCTACACACTGAATTATGCATTTTATTAAACTAATTGGTAATGATGTTACCATGGAAATAGTTTCTGTTTTATTCTTTACTCAAAGGAATTTCATATTTCAACTTTAGTGCAGGAGGCATGGGGGTGTGATCAGCAATCTGTGGAAGTAGTGCATGATGTTGCTTAAGGTTTATCCCATCAGATTTGTTGTTAACTCATTATGAGTGACCCGTAAGAAGACACTCAGGAATATAGCAGTTACGAAATAAGGCAGAATAAAGAAAGAAGAATGGAAAGAGAAAGAATTGAAAAATCAATTCAAAACTGGGGAAAAATTAAGCAAACTAAGCAAAAAGCAGGAACCACAGATAAGGAATAATAACTAATGAATTGTACAGTCTTGGCATCTTTTCTGCTTTATAGACTCATTCAGCAGGTTCGTGCCTCTGTGGGCCCAAGAGCCTGGGATCACAGCTGTTCTTGGAAGCCATATGGCTGGGAGCTGGGAAAGTACCCAAAATATGACAGCATTGGCTGACGTGCCGTTGTCTCTATGTCAAAGGCGACAGCTTTCAGTAAGGTACTATCTCTGTGGTGCTGCGGTGTTCCAGGGAAATTTGTGATTAGATTTTATGATGATTTGGAAAACAAGGTATAACTCTCACCTTTTAAAGTATGAGCTGAGGCCGGGTGGGGTGGCTCAGCCTGAACTCCCAGCACTTTGCGAGGCTGAGGTGGGTGGATCAGTTGAGGTCAGGAGCTTGGGAGTAGCCTGACCAACATGGCAGAAACCCAGCCTCTACTAAAAACACAAAAATTAGCCGGGCGTGGTGGCAGGCGCCTGTAACCCCAGCTACTGGAGAGACTGAGGCAGGAGAACCGCTTGAAACCTGGAGGAAGAGGCTGCAGCGAGCCGAGATCGCGCCACTGCACTCCAGCCTGGGCCACAGAGCAAGACTCCGTCTCAAAAAAAAAAAAAAAAAAAAGTATGAGCTGAGTATAGTGACTTCAACTTCCTTTCAAAACAGTATAAAAGGAGAGAGGCAAGACTATGTTTACACTGGAGAAATTTGACAAACTCTACCTCAAGCTTAACGTCAACAGTGGTAAGTCATGTTGATAGTATATACCCTTGATATGATGTAATGAAAATGTAATTTTACCTCTATGTTCTTCCTCCTAAAAATTCATGATCTCAGTCTAGTCATGGGAAAAACATCAAACAAATCTTAACTGAGAAGACTGTTACAAAATACCCGACCAGAATTCCTCAAAACTGTCAAGGTCATCGAAAACTAAGAAAGTCTGAAAAACTGTCACAGCGAAGAGGAGTCTGAGGAGACATGTTAACAAAGGTAATGTCCTGACTTGGATGAGCTCCTGGAACAGAAAAGAAGATATTAGGTAAAAACTAAGGAAATATGAATAAAGTATGATCTTCACTTAGTCATAGTGATATTTTTATTTATTTATTTGAGATGGACTTTCACTCTGTCGCCCAGGCTAGAATGCAATCACAGGATCTTGGCTCACTGCAAGCCCGGCCTCCCAGGTTCAAACGATTCTCCTGCCTCAGCCTCCCGAGTAGCTGGGATTACAGACGCCTGCCACCATACCTGGCTAATTTTTCTATTTTTGGTAGAGAAGGGGTTTCACCATGTTGGCCAGGCTGGTCTTGACCTCAGGTGATCCGCCTGCCTTGGCCTCCCACAGTGCTGGGATTACAGGCGTGAGCTACCACGCCTGGCCAATAATATTCAATAATAATAATGATAATAATAAAGAAAGGGAAGGCATATAGATTATGTAAAAAGTCAGAGAAGTTTTGCGGTGGAGAGAATGGAAATGGAGTTCTCGTTGAGTGCGCTGTCTGTCTTGTATTGTGATTTGTTTTTCCCAAAACACATTTCTGCTGCCTGGAAACAGGAGCAGAAGAATCAGACAGTGGGTTTCCCACCATTGGGGATTGACAACCTGGTTGCTGAAAATGGGGACTAATTGGAACACGGGGTCAAAAATCAAATTTTGAAAAAAATGTAAAAAAAATTATAAACAAAAAGTTCAAACTTGAGCTCACTCCTGTAGAATGAAAATTGCTAGCAGTTGCACAGATGTACATCTTCTGTTATTTAATATTATCTGATTCTAATTTATTTACTTATCAAGAAAAACATCTTTACATTTCATAAATGTTGTCTGCCAGTTATATACTTGTTTTTTCTAGAAAACTAGGAATTTCTGATATACAATTCTGAAAGGCCACAAAAACTTTACCTAAACTAGTAATATTTAAAATAAAGTACAATAGAAGTCTATTTTTCTCAGAGCAAGTTTTCTGCTAATAAATAGTAGTCCAAGTTTAATCAACTTTTTTTTAAAGAAACTTCTCATACATATTCTTTTTCACACTGTGCCTGTACGTGTACTAAAACCACTCTCTCATGAAAACTTGGAAAGCTTTCTTTTTCATACAGCAATGTTATGTGGAGGAACCATTAATCAGACCACTGTTGATTTAGTTGCAAGCCCTGGGACTCGACGCAATTCATCACTACAAGCCTGTGCTGTGGTCCCCTTTCCTGGTGTTTCCTGAATGTTTCCTTTGCCTGTTGACAGCAGTGATTGATTTTTACTTTCTCTAGTATAAAAAAAGTAGACACATGTTATTATTGCATATGCCTTGGCATTTTACAGATAATATTAAAAATGAACCTAAAGCTAACACAAATTTGGGACATATTGCTCTGTTAAAAATGCTAAGAAATCAGGATGATAATTTGTAATCCAAATCATGAATATATTGTATAATAGTCCTTGAAATTAAAGTGATTAATTAGAAAGCAAAATCACCATTTCTATGCTTTGAGTATACGTGTATGTTTAACAGAAGAAACACAGGATCCAGATTTTCCCTGTTGGTTGTACTAATTAATAATCTAGCAGCATATATAGCTGTGGTTAATTTTATGTTATGGCCTTTTTTAAAATTTGGTAAGATCTCTTATTGGGACTAAAGACAAAATAATGTAATTTGATCAAATTACTTAAAATATGTAATAAATAATTTTAAAATTTTGAATTAAAATAATGACAAAAGCAGTTTAAATAGACTTTTTAATGTAATCATACAATATAATAAGTTAGAAAATGCATAGTGGTATTTTATAGACAATAGAAAGAACAAATATGAAGCTAACAAAATACAGAAATAATTGCTTTGTTCACCATGTTAATTAATCAGCATGTTAATATGCTATGAAAACATAGACCTCTAAGATCTTTATGACTAGAAGGAGACCTTGAGCCCAGCCACTGCATGTAGGGCTTGAAATATGGCCATCTAATTTTTGCTGAAACTCTTCAAAAAGAGTTGAAAAGGTTGGTCAGGTGCTTACCAAGAGTTTTTTCATCTTAGGACAACATGATAGGTAGAAATTTCTTCATTATATTGAATCAAAATCTGTCTTCTTGCAATTCTCAGTTTTTTCTGTTTCTATCTAAAGAGGCTAAATTCCACAGACACAAGATAGTGCTTTGAGGATCATATGGACTAATCTGTAAATTGCTGGGTATTAGTTTCTGTTTTCTTTCTTGAAACATAGATTTGATTACATCATTCACCAATTCAAACATTTCCAGTGACTGTCTCATTACTTACAGAATGAAGTCCAACTCCTTTGATTTCCATAACAGCTGATAGTGATCAATATCTACCTAAAACATCCACATTAGTTTTTAATGCTATCTTTCCTGAGGCATCTATCGTTCTCTCTTGTATGCTATTTACATATATGTCAGTTTCTTCTCATTCTGCCGTGAAACCTTTGAGTGCAGTGTCTCTGCTTGATATAGTTTTGTACTCCTACATTTCAATCTTATATGATATATTGCCACTATTTAATAATTAAAGAATAAATCATGGCCTCAAAAATGGACATGCTCCAAATGGCTTTGATCAGAACAGAGCACAGTAGAACCACCCCTTCTCTTGTCCTTGACACTAGACTTCTATTAATGCAGATTAAAATAGTCTTTACTATTTTAGCAGCTAAGTCATGCTGCAAGTTCATTCTGACCTTGCAGTCAACTCTAACTGCTAAGCCCTTTCACATGAGTTACTGTTAATCCTGTACGTGTGAGGTTAATCTTTTTTTAACAGAAATGTAGAACTTCACGTTTCTAGCTCTCAAGGTTCTTCTTATTTGTTCTGGCCCAAGCTGTTGGCCTGTTGAGAATATTTTGAGTCCTGATTTCAACATCTCTTTTATTAGCTCTCCTTTCTATTCTCATGTCATCTAAAACTTCCTGTCTTCTCTGTCTTTATCCAAATATTAACCAAATGCTGAACACTTGCCTGACCAAGGGTAGAGGCATAGAGATGACAGCAGAGAGGGACATCCTTCCAGATGGCAGACTCCAGTAATCAATACTTGTTCAATACTTGTTTGGTACAATCAGACAAATCAGATATGACAACACCTAATTATTATCACCAGGTTCAGTCATTTTTCATTCTTTCACTAAATATCAGGAAAGATTTTATTAAATGTCTTGCAGATGTCATAGTGCACTGCAAAATAAATTATAGGCCAGCGCGGTGGGCCACGCCTGTAATCCCAGCACTTTGGGTGGCCGAGGCTGGATCACTTGAGGTCAGGAATTTGAGACCAGCCTGGCCAACATGGTGAAACCCTGTCTCTACTAAAAATACAAAAATCAGCTGGACATGGTGGTGGGTGCCTGTGATCCCAGCTACTCAGGAAGCTGAGGCAGGACAATTGCTTGAATCTGGGAGGCAGAGGTTGCAGTGAGCTGAGATTGTACCATTGCACTCTAGCCATGGTGACAAGAGCGAAACTCCATCTCTAAAAATAAAAAAAAAATAAAAAAATAAAAAAATTTTGAATACCTATTTATTAAATGTTTTGAAATATTATATTGATTAAACACATGTTGACTTCTAAGCATTCCATTAAATATAGCATAGAAATTTACTTTTGTAATACTATCAGTTCTAATTATCTTTATCCTGATTTTAAGGATGTGAAAACAGAGCCTTAAAGTGGTAAAATATTTTTTGAGATTTCACATCTAGCAAGGGTCAGGACTAGGCTTCCAGCATAAGGTCCAGTTAACATAAGGCCAAGTCTATCCTCCACTCTTCTCTTTGTCCATTTCCCACATCCAATCCACAGCCAGTTCTACAAAATCCACCTCCAATATCTATACCCTAAACACAACCTCTCATTTCATCTCCACATTAGTGTTGTAGTCCTAGGGGCCATCATCTCTTCCCTGGACTCTGCCATAGCTTCCCATCTGTTCTCTCTGTGTC
This sequence comes from Piliocolobus tephrosceles, assembly GCF_002776525.5. Lineage (NCBI taxonomy): Eukaryota > Metazoa > Chordata > Mammalia > Primates > Cercopithecidae > Piliocolobus > Piliocolobus tephrosceles. The sequence goes on from NC_045438.1 coordinate 470,813, forward strand.
CAATTTTGACTCTTTATAGTCAGTTATCTACAGAACAACCAAAATGATGTTTTAAAATCTTAAATCAGATTGTATTATTCCTCCACTTAAACACTCTTCAGTGGCCTCCCATTGTAATAGTATAAATTTTAAATACATTTTTATGGACTATATTTCCCTGAAAAAATGTGTCCTATATTTATCCCTGCAACTCCTCTCCTATCTTACTTTCCCTTTCTCATGTGGTTTTAGCCACACTGGGTTTCTTGAAGTGCCTTGGATATCATCAAGCTTACTTCTTTTTCCTGGATGATTGTAGTGTATCATTGTGCAACTGGTTCTACCTTATATTACAGTCTCATCTCAAATCATCCTTCTTCGGAGAAGACTTCTCTCATTTTCCAATCTGATACTGCCACCTCCCAGTTGCTCTTTTTACTTTGGTCTGTCTTATTTTATTCACGTCTCATATATTTACTTTAAATTATTGTATTTATTGATATCTTTTTTATAAAAACCTTTTATCCTCTTGAATGCCTCTTGAGAGCAAAGATTTCTAATATTGTTTACATTGCTGTATTAGTAAAACCAAGGCTCTTGAAAAGCACTAATTAAATCAATGAAATAGTTTCCTAATAAACAAAATTAAGTATTTCTTATAACACATCAAGCATTCACTTAAATCTTAGCCATGTATATAGTAACTTAGATTTAAAAAAAAAAAAGGGAGAAAAAATAGGCAGGGTAGAATTTTTTTAAAAAAGGAGAGCACATTATATATCAATGAGTCAGGAGTACAAATGAAAATAAAACCATATTATGAAGGAGTGTACTTTCACACATTCTGACAATATTTTTCAGTTTCAAGATGTATCATTTCTAGCACACAAATTAGGAGACACTAATGCAATTGGCAGTGATGAGTAGGAGTGGAATGTAGGCAGAAGAGTCGGGGGATGTTGCATTATTTCTCATAAGCCAACACTTAAAATGTTTCTTCAATAAATCATGAAAACTGACCCATGAAGCTGAGGTTGCATAATAACTTAGCAGGCATTAATATCAGTGACAACAGCTCTCAAGTGATTTTATATTATGGTAACTTAAAAAAACAGCAGAATCATATTCTCTAACTCTAGAAATTAAGGAGAAAATTGTTTTTATTATACATATAAAAGGCTTAAATATACGTTAATATGCATAAATCTTAGACATAAGTATAACAAAAGGATTTGTTAAGCTGCCCTATATTACTCAACATACTTATATCTAAGAATTTATTTGATAAAATAATTTTATATTTGTTAGAATAATTTTAGTGGAAAATATGAACTTTTTTAAAACACGTATTTCATTGTTCAATACATACCGTATACTGTATAAGTTTGCCTCCCAACTTTCATTCAGGCCATCTTTTCTGGAATATCCTTCTGCTTCTGGCAAAATAGTGTGAATACCCCAAGGTCCATTTCAAATATCTCTTTCTCCATGATTTCTCTTATTCCCCTCCCATCATGTACATGGCATCAGAATTAGTTGTTTCCTCTGATAGTTCCAAAGTCCTTTTCTGTACCTCTACTTTAATACTTCCACTTCTTTTCCATTCTGTGAGAAGGAGATGGCAAATACCCCTCATTCCGTTGATGTTGTACTCTCCAAGACCTCCAGCAGTTGCTAGAACATAGTAGATTTTCAAAATCCATTCCTTCCTATCTCCTTTTCTCCCTTCCTACTTCCCTTCCTCCATTTCTTCCTTCCTTCATCTATTTATTCAACAAACAATTATCAAGTGCTTATTGTTTACCAGGCAATATTTTTTAAAACAGTTGTGATTAAGACAAGCCCTTCTACATTCCAGTGAGGGGGAGAATCAAAATGTAAAAATAAGTTAGCATTGATAAATGCTGAGCATATATGTACACACACATATATAAGTAAATTAAAAAAAAACACTCTTCAAAAGGAGCAAAACAGAATGAGAGGGACTCTTTTATTTTAGGGTTAGGAGAAGACTATCTTGGGAGGTATCATCTAAGCTTAGGCCTGAATGGAAAAAGGAAACCAATTGTGATACCCTCCTGGGGAAAACTATGTCAGTCAAAGGACTAGTGAGTGAGAGGCCCTAATGGAAGAAAAAACCTGACTTGTTTTAGGGACCAAAAAAAAAAAAAAAAAAAACTGGAGGATTTCTGTTGATGTCAGTCAATGTCAATTTTTTAAGCAATGAGGATTTGCAGGCATATAGAAACAGAGTGGTTTGTCTGGGACCCAGACAAGAAAGTACCTTGTTTCTCTGGTGAACAGACCTGAAAAAGGAAGCTTAATTTTGTTTCACCTCACCGAAGTAGATAAAGATTAGCTATTAATAAAACAGAAGCTTTTCCTTTATGCATCATAAATAATTGAGACCAAAACAAAACAAAAACCTGCATGCCCCCTTGAAATAGACTTATGGTAAATATGATGGTAATCCCTTTAATATCTCACCTCGGATACCTGAGCCAGATTTTATTGGTGCCATCTGCAAAGTCCATTGATAGTATTTCATCAATGCTATTTCTTTTTTTTTTTAGAGACAGAGTCTCACTCTGTCCGCCAGGCTGGAGTACAATGGTGCGATCTCAGCTCACTGCAACCTCTGCCTCCCAGGTTCACGCCATTCTCCTGCCTCAGCCTCCCAAGTAGCTAGGACTACGGGCGCCCGCCACCATGCCTGGCTAATTTCTTGTATTTTTAGTAGAGACGGGGTTTCACCGTGTTAGCCAGGATGATCTCCATCTCCTGACCTCATGATTCACCCGCCTCGGCCTCCCAAAGTGCTTGGATTACAGGCTTGAGCCACCGCGCCCGGCCTCATCAATGCTATTTTTTAAAACTCTCCTGTACCCAGGTAGGCGTAAGCTATTCTGCTATGCCTGTTCTGAAAGCATCCCTGAGTATCTATGAGATGGTTTTCTGTGTCTCTGTGGTCCAGAAGTTGTGTTCTTCAAAGATATAAAGGAATTCCTAATGTAACTACTAGTCCATATCTCCTAACATATGAAAAGAAAAACAGCCACATTTATTGAGCATGAAGAGGTTATAGGAATTTTCAGAACAATGGCCTTTTCAAAGGTTATGAAAGTGAAGCTCAGAGATGCTAACTTTGTCCAGATAAGCTTTTCTCAATCTCAGCACTACTGCCATCTGGGGCAGAATGATTCTTTGTTGCAGAGGCTGTCCTGTGCACTGCAGGATGTTCAGCCCCTCCCCTGCCTTGTAACCATGAGATACCCGTAACACGTCCCTTTCCTACTTGTGACAAACAAAAATGTGCCAGTCATTGTCAAATGTCTTGGTGAGGATTGGGGGTGGCTAAATTGCATCCCATTGGGAACACTGGTCTAGAAACTGATAGAGCTGCAGCCAAAATGATCTCTTAGCTATTTTACTAAGTAGGAATAAAAACTATTTCCTCATGGTGAAAGCAAATAAATTTTATGCACTTAAGCATACAGATACTAGATATTTCTTAAAAACACTCCAGTGATGCAGATCTCTGAGAATACTGTTTGGCATCATGCAATAGCCCAAAAGCTGATACATAATAGCTTTGCTGGAGTCCTGGATCCAAATATATGTGTTTGTTGGCTAAATAAATAAGAGAATGGCATCTTTAAAATAATTTTAAAAACATTGTACACTCAGTTCAATGACAAGTTTGATTATCCCCAAGAATTTAAAAAAAAAAAATATATATATATATATATATAATTTTTTCTGTCTGTAGTGAAGTAGAAAATGAAAGAATCACCAGAGAAAATGCAATGACTGGACCATTCAGCCCAGCCCAAATAAACACTTTTATTTCCTCTCCTTTTCTAAAGCAAACACAACTCAACCCAAAGTTTATCTTTTCTTCATTTGGAATTCTATTGTGGTACTCACATCATACAGAGAAAGTGAAATGTTAGTGAACAAGCATGCCTCAGTAGGGGAAACATAAGGCATTTATTACAAACGAATTCCAAATAATTGGTGGAGGAGATCATGAAATGTTCAGAGAGAAAAAAAAAAGGGCTGAATTTCAAACAGAAGGGGGTCTGAGCCATTAATGGGTAATCTGTACGACTTTTGTTAGTCCCCTGGGGCTCCTGTTACAGGTGGTTCATATTTCTAAGCAGTGAAGTATGCGAGATGAATGGAAAATTTCTCCTTAACATTTTCCACTACCCAGCCTTAGCATGAAAAGCCCTATACCAGATTGAGCAGCTGGTTTATTACAACTTCTAATTCAGACACATATCGCCATTCAGTTATTCCCGGCCCTTGCTACTCACCCGAGATTTTCCTTTCTACATTTCCCCGGAGTAGAATTTCCTTTAGAGAAAGTGTGGAGTTATTTTTTAATATAGACTAAGAAGTGTTCTGTAGGTTTAAAAATACCAGAGAATGTGAATCAACGTTTATTAGGTTCAAGAAGGAGATTTCATATTTTAAGAGAAAAAGTTACGTATATTTTATGTATGAATGACTCTAATCTCTGCCAACTGTTGCAGTAGAGATGAGTTAGAAAAATACTGATTACTTTTCCTACAAATATCATCTGAGTAGAAAGTACCAGTGTGTAGTAAAATATCTTTAATTTATTCCAATAAATATTGTAAAATAATAATTAAATGAGGTTTATTGACAACTGTACACATATACAAAATTGAAAAGCTAAAACAAATCAAAACACAAGTGCTGTTTTGCATGATCCTGAGAGAAAGAAATTATACATAGGCAATTTTTTCTTTCATAGTTAAATTATGCTCATATGTATTCCAGATTTTGATTCAGTAAAGCTGGTCATCTTAGTTCATTAAAATGCTAGGTTTTTTTCCTCCTTTCCAGAAGGAGGAAATTCTTGTTTCAGTGAAATTTGTCCTAAACACCTCTCTTGATGTTAATTAATCAAAAGCTATTTGTCAGTTTCTAAATATATTTAGATCTATAGCTCTGCTTAGTTCTCTGGAGATTTGAATGAAGCACAGCCCTGGCCCTAGGCCTGGAATCCTTAGAGGAGACCTCAAGGAGGGGGGATGCAAATAGAGCTTTAGAGATACGTGCAGTGTTTTATAGAAAAGGAAGAATGAAAATGGCATTAATGAGTTTTTTTCTTATGTTGTTTGCCTTTTTCTTTCTTTCTTTTTTTACAGTAACATCAATTTGAGGTTTTTTTTTTTTTTAGCTTTCCATTAAAAATGGGGAAAATGCAAAGGGAACTTCCATAATTGCTGATAATACATGATTGTGATAGTGATTTGTTTCTGAACTATTTTCCCCACCTCCAGTCTCCTTCTGAGATCCATTCTCTTCTCTCCATTATCACCAGAGTTATTTTGCTTATACAAAATTTGTATTACATTACCCCTGTGTCTTATAGATTTCAATTGGCTCTCCTTTGCCTTGAGGATAAAGTCTAAACTCCTTATCTTTGCAAGTAATTAAGCCTGTTCATTCTCTGACCCATACTTATCCTCTAGCCTCATTTTCTGCAAATCTCCAGCTCTCTCTGTACTCAAGGGCCCAAATACTTACAGTTTCTGACATGTGTTCTGATGTTTCACATGTCTATAACAGTAGCTAATACTGTTCTAAGTATTTTAGGTAGATGAATTCATGTAACTATTTGAAGTAATTATTATCCTTATTTTTTAGAAAGGAGGGACCTGAAGCACAGAGTAATTGAGTAACTTGCAGATCATTTAGATAAAATGTGTCAGGTAGAGCCTAGAATTTAAATCCAGATCCTAGTACTAGTACCAGAGTTAGTGCTTTGACTCTTTTTTCTACCTAGGTCTGTCTGATACAGTTGAATTCATTCCTCAAGATCTAGCTTAAGTTTCCTTAAATTTTACTTTCACTGCCTCTGACTAAATTAGTTACTGAGTCATCTGGACCAGTACACTCATTTAAATGTTCCTCAACTATTACTATTACAACACTATAGTATGTATATTGTAATTAATTATTGACATGATTTCTCTTAATTCAGATTAGGTTCCAAGTCTCATCTGTCTTTTTAACTCAGTCTGTAGCACTGCTTTAGTTAATAAATAAATGAATAAATAAGGAGCTAAATGAATGTCTCATCACTTGGTTAATGGTGGATTTAGCCTTTTGCTGAATTCAAAGCCATTATAAATCTTTTACAAAATCTGGGTGGTAGTGAGGTGGAAGGCAGGACTCAGGCTCCAGACCAGATTGAAGACTAGCTCAAACAGGGAGGAAGCAAAAGCACCTCCCCATAAGATATGCCCACTACGACCGTGTCAGTTTACCATTACCATGGCAACACCCAGAAGTTGTCATCCCTTTCCATGGCAATAACCTGATGACCCAGAAGTTACCACCCTACTTTTAGAAATTTCTACATAACCTGCCCCTTAATTTGTATATAATTCAAAGTGAGTATAAATATGACTGCAGAACTGCCTCTGAGCCATTGCTCTGGGGACACTGTTTATGGGATATCCCTGCTTTGCAAGGAATAGCACCTCTGCTGCCACTTCAATAAAAGTTGCTGCCTAACCCTACCAGCTTACCCTTGAATTCTCTCCTGAGTGAAGCCAAAAACCCTCCTGGACTAAGCCCCAATGTAGGGCCTTACTTGCCCTGCATCAGTAGAATGACGGGTGATTTTAATTATTTTTGTTCTTTCGGCTTATTTACATTCAATAACTTTTCCTTTTTAAAAAAAAACCATGGATTATTTCATTTTTTAAAATTTTGAGGATCTACATTAATGGTAATAAGTCCTTACGCATGTAAAACCTTATCTGAAATTAAGATGTTCCATTTCTTTAAAAAAAGTTACATACTTTAATGAAGATTTGTAAGATATTAACATGTAAATTAAATATACCACAGTATTTAACTTTAGTCATAATACATGAGATATTATGTTATATGAAAGTTATACTTTTATCTTCTACATTCAGCTATACAGTTAAAAGGATAGTAAAAGTGCAGTTGAATTCCTCAGGTAATGGCAACTTGGTAGACATTACAGAGAAAGCTACTAACTTTGAATTATGATGCTGGCAGCTTCAACAATGGTTCCCTGTTTCATCTTGCCCACTATGGGTGATTTTAGGATAAATAGTTCCTGGCCTAAAATGTATACAGCTTCATAGATCAAAGTCAACCCTTTGAACTGCATCCAGAAACACCCTGGTAGCCAGGGCAAGCTGTAGTGCACAGACGTTAATATGATCCATCTGCCTGAGACACTTAAGCAAGCAAGCTGCCCTGTATCTTAGAGTGGGTGAAATGATCTAGTGGTTTTCACAACAACTCCCATTGTATCACATTGTTGTAATGCTCTGGAAAGCACAAACATTTGGGTGAAGCAATTCTGAATCAAAAAGGAAGTTATGAAATGTATGTAAATAGTTAAAGGAGCTATTCTGGGTTTTTGTTAATACATTCATATGCAAGTACCACAGGATTTAACATTAAGTACGTTAGATATGTGTTTATGCACCAAAAGTTGGTTCATAGTCCAGAAAATTGCATTTCTTTCTTGAGCTAAATTTTTGACACTTGGTAGAATAGGTAAACAATATGTTCCAAAAGTAGCTGATATTCACCATAGAAATTTAGCTGTGGAGCTTCAATATTATGACATTTCTAAGCTAATAAAAGATAAATTATTACTCTTTAGTAAATATGGCCAGCACAGCGCATGAGTGTTCAGAAGTCAATTAAAAGTAAAATGCAACCTAGTCAAGCATTCCAACGCCACCCTCAAAAAAAAATTGAGGTTGCATAATATGTTATTTTCATCCAAAAAGTTGTATACAGTTTTTCTTAAGGTAATCAGATTTTTTTTTAATGGAAGGCAATATATAAGTTAACACTTTTTAAAAATATACTCCTCATTTTTTGCAGAATTTCCTTAAATAAAATTTTCCCTCTTTCTGCTTACTATGCTACCTCAGAGGATTATCCAATCAAAGAAGATGTTAATCTTATTCTAAAATTTTTTTACATAAGTGAGTATATAAATCAATGGTCAAAAACAAAATTAAGAAAAAGTCGACCTGGTGCGGTGGCTCACACCTGTAATCTCAGCACTTTGGGGAGGCCTAGATGGGTGGATCACGAGGTCAGGAGACAGAGATCATCCTGGTCAACATGGTGAAATGCCATCTCTACTAAAAATACAAAAAATTTAGCGGGCGTGGTGGCGTGCGCCTGTAATCCCAGCTACTCGGGAGGCTGAGGCAGGAGAATTGCTTGAACCTGGGAGGCAGAGGTTGCAGTGAGTTGAGATTGTGCCACTGCACTCCATCCTTGAGACAAAGCCAGACTCTGTCTCAAAAATAAAAAAGAAAAAGACAATGCATTTTTACTAGTTTGCCAAAAGGCAGAAAAAACAAATATCTTTTAAAATGTTTATGTTTTTTAGAAGTTACCATGTAATATATATAAATAATCAGTAGAGATAATGGACCGTAGCACAAAGATTGTGCTCAATTAGTTAGGATGGGTGGGTAGGTAGAATCCAGGGAAATTTTCATCCCCAGTCAGAATTTTCTGAAACTCTCCATGCCTTCACTTGGCTCATGACCATCCCCCATCACTTAATGCAATGTTAATAATTGAGGTCCTACTGGGAAACTAGACAAGGGGCTTGATCACCCAAGGGCAAGAAGCAGAGACGTCAAAGGAGAGTTTCTGTCACTGGATGTGCCTGGGGATTTGAGTACCAGTACCCTCTCTAGCTTTTATTCTAATGCTTCTTTGGACTGATCCTTTCTCCTCATTCTAATTCAAATTCAAATTCAAGTCCTGGGTTTGGATGAGAGAAACATTTAAGTCCCTAACACCGTATGCATACAAAATTCGTAGATGAGTAGATGTTTCTTAGTTCAACAAGGACCGTGTTTACTGGAAAGGACCCTTTCTCTCTTGCTGTTGTTTATGTCTGGAATGCCATTCCCTTTCTCTGCCTCCTAGAGAATTTCTTTATTCTTTTAAGCCTCACCTAAATGAAGCCTTTTTGAAACTTTCCTGAATTTTCCCAGACCTAGGTAACCACTCTCTTCAGTGGCTTTGTATTCACAGTATAGTGACTCTAGCACTCCAACACAATTGTGTGGATGTTTATCCACCTCCCTTGAATGTGAACAATTTGAAAACAATTCTCTCTTATCCAAGCATCTTCAGTTCCTGTCAGGATCAGAGTAGCAGCTGACTTGATAAGTTTTAGATTGTATTTATCTGTATGGAAGAAATATGCTGACCCACCATGCTTATCTGTGTTTTTGTAAAAATTCTCTTGGATTTTTCACTATTGGAAACTCTCAAGGAGGAATGAGTGTTTGTACTATTAGCAGTATGTTCCACTGTATGATGTTCAGTTGATAAACTTGACCTCAGGACTATGTTGCATCATTTTTTGGTACATATATTTCACAGCAAATATGGCTCATATAGAGTATAAATGGCATTGCACTGAATGTTAAGAAAATTTGTCATTAAAAAAATGTTCCAAGACAGTACCTGAACCATACAGCACAGGTACTGTCAAGTGACATTTGTCCCAGTAAACCTCAAAGACAGTTTTATGGGATCTTGCTTTTTCGGGCAGTCCTTAGTCTGAGAGCTCTAGCAAACTTGTGAGCAAAGTATCTGCCACCTCTTCAGCCCCAGCTGAGATTCTCCTGGTCTCACATGTCTTCCAGGTCCTTGTACACTTATTCTGTCCTAGTTGATGCTATGATAGTGGTCCAGTCAACTTCCTGTTTACCTGTTGCTGCAGATTAACAGAACCCCTGTTTTGGGTGGGGGGGCTGCAGGCATACTCAGGGCTTGGGCATATGCAACTTGGAAGTGCAGGGGAGCTATGTATGTGGCAAATCTTTGCCAAATGAGAGACAGAAGATATTTTAAAAATTCATCTTCTCCCTTTTCCCTGGAAGGATTGTCCTGAGATGTGTTATCCACATGTTCTCTCTAAAGATAATTCCATAAGATCAAACAAATAGTGATGCTTGATTTCAAGCAGTGGCCAGCTAGGTCATGCACCCTTTGTATTTATTCTCTCCCCTTCCCTGCCTCTCTCCCCTTTATCTGCATTCCTGTTTCCCTGAGAAAGCACTCCCCAGTGAAGTACTAACACCTAATATTATGCTCCAGGCTCTTTTTTTCTAGAGCATTTGGGCAAAGATTATGTATATTTATTAAACACTTACTGAAAACTAGTGCTAAGTGCTTTAAAGGGCATATAATGAATAAGGCACAATCTCTGTTCTTAAGGAAAAGATGCTCAGATGATGGAGAGGCATAGCCTGAAATGGATACATACAAAATCATAATATAACAGTTATGATGGCCAAAAAGGTTCCAAGGAGGAAGAATATTATTAAGATAAATCCTTCTGTCTACTCAGTGTAATCTGTCCTAATATAGGATCCCTAAAATCTCTAAATCTTCATTTCTTTTCCTCCTCTTCTCAGAGCTGAGCATTTTGAGTCAACTGCCTAAAGGTAGCATGGCATTTTTCTTTTCCAAATCAAAAAGTAAATAATAATAATAATTAAAAGATGATTTATGAACAGTATGCAAGAAACCTGGCTCTTAGCTTTAGAATTTTGGTGTTTTTCTAGAAAATTTGTTAAGAATTCCTCAGAAGAGATCCGGCCACTGCACTCCAGCCTGGGCGACAGAGCAAGACTCCGTCTCAAAAAAAAAAAGAATTCCTCAGAATCAGAAGTCTCACTATAGACTCTACATGTCAAATATAAACAGGTCCAGTTAGACATATGAGTCTCCCTGTTTCTTCCTAGTTCTTAATAGTGTCCTCATTTCATTATCTCGGTTAGTAGCATTGGTTGAACCCTCGGCTTCTTTCAGAAATACCAGAAGTCTCACCTATAGAGAAATTCAAGATGTTTATCTCAAGATGTTTTCTGGTTTTCTGGGAGTCCCTCTCCTAGACTGCCTCTTACTTTGACATTTCCCAAAGCAATCTTGTCATTATCTGGCCAGCTGAGGACTGGATTCTCTCTAATAAACCTAAAATTTCTCTCACTGTTCACAGCCAGCAAACACCCCCAGTAGGAATGACAACCTGCACATGCTTGGAATTGATTCTGATGCATGTGTGGACTGAAGATTACATTAGCATCCTACTTTTTTCCCTTGGCAAATACAGATTGACTACCAAAGTATCACCACCAAACTAGGGCAGTGTTGGGGTTACACCCAGAGCAACAGAGTCCGCTTGCTATTTTAGCCCCAGGTTGGTGGTTATTTTAATATTTCACTTCCACTGACATTGGTGAGGAAAGTCATCAACTGGAGAGAAAAAAATGAATAGAGGAGCAAATACAAATATCATTGACTATTTTTTCATAGCTATGAAGCTGTGTAAGAACAGAGGGGGATTAAAACACAAGTGTAGGACTTGGTTCTGCTCTCAAATGGCATTTAGTTTACTTTCCAGATGCCAGACTCTTAGAAATTCATTCTTATTTTGTTACTGTTGTTTGCTGCAGACTGCTTTCCTCTCACGTGCCTAAATTGTCCTTTCTGAGTCGTGTGTTTCACAATGGTTTCTCCCTCTTCTTGTTACTGAAAAAGGCATGGAGCTTCTAACTCAGAGGAAAGTAGTGATAATGCAGGCAGGTGTTCCTCAGATGGTATTAGGTTAATACCATCTTCCCTACACAGTTAAATCAGACAGGTTCAGACAACTGGGAAGTGGGAAAGGTGGGGGACAGGGTGGGCGCCAGAAGAGGGAGGGAAATAAACTATGATTTCATTCAGTCCATCCAAAATGTCATGAGGTAAAACTTAAAGGAAGCAGTAGAATTAGAAAGAATTTCAATCTACGGCTTTTATTTATCAAATGTGAAAGAGACAAAATGTTCTGTTTAAAAACAAAGGTCTTTGGTTGATAGTTAATCCAAATAGGCAGCCTAAATACGGGAAAAGGGCCCTTTTGGTTCATGGTGGTATCTTGAAGGAGTAGTCCTGCCCCCTCCCCCCCACCTTGCTGCCAGCACACTCCATTGGCTGCTGTGCTCTAGCATGTTGGAGGGTCAAGGATGCAAGTAACAGTGACAGCTTATTTCTCTTGGCCTCAACATGGTGAAGGAGATGAAATGTTACCATGACAGCCCATAACCCACTTTGTATAAGGCTGGACCTGTTATGAAATGTGGAAACACAGCTATTTAGAACACAGAACCTTTTATGAATGATTAATAACAAAATCTAGGCCCCTGCATCTGTCTCTAGAAAGAACCAGAACTGGCTTTCTTGACTGTCACTAATAAATCGCCCTCTCCGTATGTCCCCAGTGGGAGCAGCAAACATTGCATCACAGGTCCCCACGTTCGACGCAGAGCTCAGAAAGAGCGCCCACACCTGGTTCTGCCTGGAGGAGGAACTGGCATGACTCACAATCAGCTCCGTGAAGGAGTGGGATTGCTAATATCCTTGTAGCACTGGGCCAGAAGGAGTTGGTCCTTAACTGGAAGTTAAACTGGTCATTTAAGGCTTGGTCAGAAAAAGTACAAGGAGGAAGACGAAGTGGTGGGGGAAGATTCTGAAAATCAGTGCTACACAACAGGACCGACTCTGTGCTTCTGACTTTCCTTCCTCTCCATCCTGTAACTGAAGAGCTAAACATCTAAGATCTGTGCTCTGCTAGAAGCCAAGCCACATAGAACAGCACAAACAGTCAACCTTGGACCCTGGAGCCTCTCCAAATCTCCCCCCATCACATCCTGACCAATTAATTGAAGCAAGTCCCTTCATGTTCCTGAACCTTAGTTCTTTGACCCACAAAATGGGATAACTTGACAGAATTTTTGAGATAATCAAATGACATATTACTTACAAAAATGATTCATAATCAAAAAAATGGACAACATATAACTGTACTATTAACAATAACAGTTTAGGATTCACTTTGATTACAATAATGTATTTGACAAAAGTACTTTGAGGATATATCTGTTGAGTCCCCAGAATAATGCTACCACATTGCCTTTCTGTGATTTGTGACCTGGGAGATTTGAGGACATTAGACAAGATAAAGAATAATTCTCTTTCTACCTGATTGGGCCTATAGGGTATAAATATAAAGGCACTTCCCCTAAATTGCATCTGATAGGTACTGGGCAGAGAAATTGGTTTTATTTTAGATTTATGTAGTACAATAACAATATTACAACTGAAGTACCAAAAGTTTTGAACATGAAATGTTTATGCCTGTGAAATGCTTAATGATCTTTCCTGCATAAGATGGAAAGGCTATCGGCTTAGAGGAAAATAACAAAATGTCCAAAAAGGAATGTGTGAAATATCTTTTGCAGGTGCACAGTTCAGGATGCTTTCTGTCATTCATCCAAATATTTTTTTCACTGAGAGATACTGAAGAAAAATAAATGACAGTGAGATTCACATTCACAGTTTCCTCACATCACCCTGACTCGGGCTAAAGAACATGAACTTTTGTCTGTTACAGTTACAAACTAAAAAAAAGTACAGGAGCTTTTCTAAAGGTAAAACTGACTCTCTTTTCTTGCAGGACTTCTTGAAAAGGCCCCAAATTCAGAGACATAGTCCTGCAGCCCCAAAGTCTTATCATAGTTTTTACTCAAATGGTTTTAGTATTATCTAGGGTCTAATATTATCAATACTCTCATTTCCTATAGATTACACTTTTCTCAAGATGCCCTGGAAACATTATCTAAGCTCTTTTTTTCAGTGTTTTCTTTTGCCCTGAAAAAAATTAATCTGACCTACTCAAGATTGACCCGTCAACCAGTTCCCCTCTATGGCTAGGAGGCAGGGTGGCACTGTGAACACAGAAGCCTGTCAGGGTAAACTCAGCTGTTGGAGCAAGCAAGCCACCTTTGCCTTTGTGCCCCCCTCTGTCTTTCCAGAATGTTTCTCCCACATCTTCCAAAAGTAACCCTATCACTCTGGCGACCCACTCCCTCCTGCCCCGCAGCCCCACTTCTAGACTTGCATTTCTCCTCCCCTCAAAGGTTACCTAGCCTGTCTTCAACACCCCCAGGCTCTCCCACTATTTAGATTGAAAAGCCAATCATTCCCTGAGCTTTTTGCTCTTGGGCAAGGGAAAGTGAGGTGAATATTCCCTCATGTGTAGGAGTAAGTGTTACTTAGAAGAGTTTCAGGCGGCTTTACGGAAGGGCGAGGAAGGTGGTCATCTGAGTCCTTGGAATGCCAGTGCTCGGGTCACTGCGGAAGTCAGGATTGTCCTGTGGAGCAGGGAAATGGAGGTGGGAGTGCGAGTTGTTGTTGAATTGTGTATGTTCTGGCCTCTGCCACCCAGGCCAGTTTTAAAAGGAACTCTTCCTGGTGTAAAGTCTAAAAATGAGGAAGAAAAAACATCAGATTTTATTCCAAATTTAAGCTCTTATTTCTAGTCTTAGCTTACGTATGATGCGAGCAGTATTGGCTCACATCGCGTCCCAGTGGCTCACCCTTACCCAGAGGCCAAACTTCCAGAAGGCTGGCAAAACTGACAGTTTCCAGAGGTGCTTTCCTGACCAGCAGCGTCAGTTTCACCTGGGGACTTGAGAGAGATGCAAATTCTTGGAGCTCATTCTGGGCCTCCTGAGCCAGAGCCTCTGGGGATGAGGCTCAGCAATCTGTGTTTTTAACAAGGCCTCCAGGTTAGTCTGAGGCACACTCAAGTTGAGAACCACCGAGCAAAAGGTACAGCTTTGCCCTTGCTTAAGAAGATTTGATTAAAATCCCAGCTGCACTACCATTTATAGCCAAATTGTTTCCGAAAGACTTGAAGGGAGCTATCTTTCAACTCCCTGTGTGATCTTAAGCACTTCACATAAACAGTCTGCATCTCTTCAGTTAGCTATAAAATGGAAATTGTGACATCACATTCAAAGTTATTAGGAAATATAAAGTAGTATACCTGAAAAGTAGAGGAAATATGAAGTCATACATGTGAAAGTATATTTAAAGTCATAAAACAGTATGAAAATAACAGAGACATAATTATCTTCCATCTCTCTTTTCATTTCTTTTCTTCCTTTTATTCTTTCCCTGTCCCTGTTCCTTCCTCTCTCTATCCTTTCACTCCAGCTTTTCTTCCCCCCCTTCTTCCTTACTTCTATGTGACATATGTTATCTATAGTTCCTGGGTTTTAAATTAGCCCTAAGTTCTTTAATATTGAATAAGTTTACACCCCACTCTATTAAACATTTTATTTGTTTAAAAAATCCAAATGCTTTCCTTAGTCCTTGAGATACTTTTATTCATGAATGCCCTTACTAAAAATATATATTTATATATTTTTGAGCCTGAACATAAATGAATCAGAAATATTTGAATTATATTTCTGTATTATATTTTACACAAAACATGGTTTTTAAATTAAGGGAAAAATTCCTTGGCAACATGAATTTCAGATTTGGGAAAAAAAATGTTGGATGTTCCAATCCCAAACACTGCTGAGCTTTTATCCCTGTTGATGTGAAATATTTAGTGCCTTACCAATTTCAGGATACATATGATCTGAGTGTATATCTGTTAACTTCTTTCTTTTGTTTATGAAATAGGCAATGTCTGTTTAAGACCTTAAAATTTCACTATGTCCAACCTAAAAAGATAAACAAAACACCAATGATAAATGAAACCCAGAAATAATTTTGTTTGTTTATATCTAAACAAAACACTGCAGTTTGGCATGTGAGGTCTTACTTATACTTTCTTTTCTTTCAGAAAGACATTGTAATACAGTGGAAATAATATGTAGTTTGGAATTTAATAGGCCTATATTTGAATAATGGCCATGCCATTTACTAGCTTGAGGGCAAAATATTTTACCTGGATGATCACTGTTTTCTGATAAATATAAGAATGGTGATATGATGCTATAAAACTGTAGAAAACATCAAATCAAAATATATGATAAAATTCACTCCTTCTCTTAAGTAAACAAAATAGACATAGGTTCCGATATAATCTCAATACATTTCAGACCAGAGGAATCACACACATGAAATACTATTCCTATGAAGTATTATTATTTATGGATTAGTTTTGATTCCTAATAACATGGAAAATGGTAATAGAAAAATGAAAATGATGAGAAATTGGGATTGGGGTCTATAAAGTTTCCAGAAATGTATTACTCTGAATAAACAAATTATTTGGTAGAGTACAGACACCACTCATGTTCATTTCATGAATAAACCAAAATGGCCAATTGGAATATTGTTTCCCCAATTAGTTTACACTCTAAATTATTTCATATATAGAAAGAAAATGTTCAGTTTTTAAATATATAAAGCAATAAAAACCAGTCCTAAGTAATATCATCAAATTATATTGACAGTGAATGCTCCATTAAACTGAGTTAAAGAGCTGTATCCAGTCATATGAAAGAGATTTTCATTTTTAATTGTTAACAAGTGCTTCTTACCATGACAAAGCAGTCTTGTTCATGGTTAATTGGCTCAAGTCTTGCTTGAGAAATGAAGGTAGAACACATTGCTAATCCTATTGCTTATCCCTAGCCTACCATTAAAGTCTTCCTCCCTTCCTCCTTTTCCTGGGTTTTCTGGCCTCTCAACTTCTCCACTATCTTCACCATTTGAAATCCTCTGTATTATTGAAAGAGTCCTCCAAGAAATTCTTATTATCCCTTTACCCCCTTAAATTGGTGCAGAATCTCTGTGGTATTTGAATCCCCATGAACTTTATAAATTATGTTTTCCTCTGTTTTATTTTGTAACCACTTGTGCCTGCTGCCCTGTGAGTCCTCTGGGTACGTGTTACCACGGTACCTGCAGTGTCTAGAACACAGAGCAGCACAGTATCTGCCACAGTGAAGTGTGTAGAGTGAAGTTGTTCTAGCAGAGTTGGGAGGTATAGTGGGCAGTACGGCAGAGGTTGGGATAATTTCTAGAGCAGAAGTCAAGTTCGGCTCACATGTTTGACTCAGTAAAAGCCACTTGGCTATAAAGATAAAGCCACACATGCAAGCAATTTGCTTCATCACAGATCTGTTTCATTTGTCCCATGTATATTCATGCAAAACCTATGCACTTCCTCTCATTTTTAAAAAATTAGGACCAAATATACACTGGCCCAGGAAATATCTTTCATGTGATTTTTTTTGTGGAATGGGCACACTGACACTGATAAATCATAAAAATGGTGATTGCTAAGGTACAAACCATGACACACAGCATTTTTTTTTTTTTTTTTTTTGAGACGGAGTCTGGCTCTGTTGCCCAGGCTGGAGTGCAGTGGCCGGATCTCAGCTCACTGCAAGCTCCGCCTCCCGGGTTCCCGCCATTCTCCTGCCTCAGCCTCCCGAGTAGCTGGGACTACAGGCGCCGCCACCTCGCCCGGCTAGTTTTTGTATTTTTAGTAGAGACGGGGTTTCACCGGGTTAGCCAGGATGGTCTCGATCTCCTGACCTCGTGATCCGCCCGTCTCGGCCTCCCAAAGTGCTGGGATGACAGGTGTGAGTCACCGCGCCCGACCCACAGCATATTTTAAATGGTCAACTAGAACAATACCACTTTTAAAATGTGTAAATTGATTTTCGTTTTAGTGATTTTTTGGACTCCTACACTTGTGAGACAATCTGAGAATGCAATGTTTAATTAATTAATCTACTTTTTAAAACAATAGACCTAAAAAATCACAAAGAAGATGAATAGTAAATTATTTTCAAGTATGAATTGAATAACACTTCGCTGTTATTTCAATATAACACAGACATAAAATGTCTTTTGAGTAATAATGGTCTTCATAGAACAAGCAGGTGATTCCAACTGACTTCAATTTATTATCAGAATAACTAACTTTTAGTTGTTTTTAACCATGAAAGTATAAATGAAATGCTTAACTAATGGCTGCAAATTCCTCAAAAACATCATAAGTGGAATTCCCCAAAATGATGCAAGTATGTAATTCAGTATTATTTCTTAACCACTTATGAAGGCAACCAAATAAAAAAAGAAAGACATTTCAAAAGTTCTGTTTCTTATGTAAATCATAATTTAATTTCCTATATTTATTTGACTCAAAAGTAATGAGACTAATGTACACCCACATTAAAAACAATTTTAATGTCCTCGCTCAGGAGTGCTGCATTTGCTGTGCGGGTGCCACTGCTGGTGTTTCCAGAGGCTGCTGCAGTGAGCATGAGGGGTCTAGGTGACGACTTGCTCCGTTTGAGAGGAAAGAAAGGAGCAGAGTTGCTCAGAGGGCAATGGGGCAAGGAACAAAAGTAATAGAAATCATTTTTCAGTATAACACATACACTGAATTGCTTTTTATTATTTGTATAATATAGTTTACAAGATTTTTTGATTTTATTTTGCTTTTCTCCAAGATTATCAAATATCGCAGTAGCCTTCAAATGTATTTAATCAGCTCTGCAAAGGAAAACTCAGATTCGTGGGAGGAAAAGAAGTGAAAAAAATTAGTTAATCTTTCATACAGTCTCAAAAATAATCACAAAGATGAATAGGAAATTATTTTCAAGTGTGAATGAAGTTTAGAAAATGAAACTCCCAGGAAATCATCTCAATTTTTTTCTTTTCCTTTTTAAATTTTTTTATCTTATTTCCCACTTTTGCTTGTCCTAAAGATGAAAACATTATGATAATTAACTCCAGTAAGATATTCATATTATGGAGTTTTAGATGAGATACTCTTTTAGAAAGGTCTAGCAGAGAGAAAATTATTTGTACAGTAAAAGGGAGAGTTGCAATCCTTTTCTTTAATGTTACTGAAATATGGTTTGTTGCTGAGAGATTTATGAGAGGGAATAAGAGATCAAAGATTCCTTCTGAAAGTATGAGGTTCAGTAAACACCAAACTACTACTTTCCAAACAAATTTCTATTTTTAAAATGTCCTCAAGATTATAGAGTGAAATTTAATCTATGTTTGAATCATTGTCTTCTGTATCAGCAAAACACTACTTTACAAAGCTACAGCGTGTCCTTGAGGCAATCTGAGTTGCATTAAGGGGAGAGGAGAAAGGATGGAAGGGAAGGCTTAACACTTAACATTTTAAAATAACATGTAATTTCACTTTAACGAATGAAAGCAAAAAAAACAATTATTTGCTACATTTATTAATGTAATACCTTTAGTAA
This sequence comes from Piliocolobus tephrosceles, assembly GCF_002776525.5. Classification (NCBI taxonomy): domain Eukaryota; kingdom Metazoa; phylum Chordata; class Mammalia; order Primates; family Cercopithecidae; genus Piliocolobus; species Piliocolobus tephrosceles. Next base: position 489,949 of record NC_045438.1, read on the forward strand.
AGAGATACAAATAACATTGATATTTCACACTACTTTGTTTTATAAAGCATAAATGTATTAGGTGAAAACATTTAAAATATACTTTCTTACTCTACTCAAAATTGAAGATAATATGCTAAATATTAAGAATGATGTAAAGGAATTAATTTTAATGGGTTCCTCAAATACTGTTTTGAACCAATGATAGTGGCATCTTGAATTGAGATAACAAACTTTAATTTTTGGCATATTTGAGATACATTGATGGCTACTTTTTTTCACTTTTCATCCTTATCTGCCATGTGAACTGTAATGTCTATGCGTTTAACAACTGCAGAGATGTGATACTGGAATAGCAACATGTATGGTTATACTTTTATATTGCCTCCAAAGTCAGTAATTCACTATTCGATTTTTCAAAGTCATCATTTTCACTATTCAATCTTTCCTAAACTTTACTGAAACTATACAAGACACCATAGTTTAAAACACTCAAACTACTCAATGAATCAATACTTTAGTTAAATTGAGACTAGTGTTGAATATCTTCATATACCCTGCTCTACCTTACCACAGTTCTCATTGTATGTGGTAAGCCACGTATATTGCACATCTCTATTCCCATATACACCTGCAGCAGAATTTTTTCGTACTGAGCAATGACTTTTCTTCTCTTGAGTGTCCTTTATTGATGGGAAGACTGGGCAGTTCTTTCAGAATAGCTGCTTTTTTAAGATGTTGCCATTTCAGAAATACCATGCTCAAAGCAAATATAAACATTTCATTCATTTGTAATCTTCATATGTTAATGCCTTATTTCTCAAAATGTTACCAGGTTTACTATATAATTTGATTTACTCTGTAGGTGTAAATCGTAGAATTGTTAATTGTTGATTTCCAAGGACCCCAGTGAGAGTCAAGCTGGGATTAGACTATGGAATTAGAATTATGGCATTCCTTGGCTCCAGGTGTAATCTTCAGATCACATTTTCTCACAAATAAGGTAATGGAAACAAAAGAGAGAAGTTTTAGAGAAGGTCAGACTGAAATCAACAAAAACAAGTAAATGCCAATTACATCAGTGGGTAATGGAGTCCATGTGTCGTATAACACATGCCTTTTTCAGAAGACACTTTCCATAGGATGAGTTGCAGATTTCATTTAAAGTTCCAGACTTTGCCTAAAGTCTTGTTCTGAATACAATGATTTCAACTTAATACATATATATTAGAAATAAAAAGAGCTCAAGGCCTCACGTTAGAGTAAGTAGATCTGAATTATATACAATATTATAGTCTGCTAATTTAATGTTTATGTGCAATGAAAAAGGTAGCAGCTCACAACAGGGAGGAAATAAGCAAATCCTGGCAAGAGGGAGGTTCTCTCTATCCACCTGAGGGCTTGTTAATAATACTGACATCTCAGTATAAGGAATAGTAACTGCCATTTACTGAAACACCGTATATGTTACATGTATTTGATTTTCTGGAATCCTCACACAAGCACAGCGAGGTAGTTACTGTTACGCCCACTTTATAACTGAGTAATTTGAGAACCAAAGGGATTAAATTATTTGCTCAAGACCAAATACTTATTAAGTGGAGCATAAGGCTTTGAATCCAGATATGTTTAAACCAGAGGATGTTTTTGCCACCACACGGTGTATGAACTCAAATTTTAGAGCCAAACTGGCTTTATCATATAATTATTGAGCTAGTTAACCTCTCTGAGCTGAGTTTTTCTCTTGAAAAATGGAGGTATTGATTATGCCTACTTCACTGATTTTTCTTTTCCTTTTTTCTTTTTTTTTAGACGGAGTTTCACTCTGTTGCCAGGCTAGAGTGCAGTAGCACAGTCTCAGCTCACTGTAACCTCTACGTCCCAGGTTCAAGCAATTCTCCTGCCTCAGTTTCCCAAGTGGCTGGGACCACAGCACGTTACCACCACGCCCAACTAATTTTTGTATTTTTAGTAGAGACAGGATTTCACCATGTTGGCCAGGATAGTCTCAGTCTCTTGACTTCATGATTTGCCTGCTGTGGCCTCCCAAATTGCTGAGATTACAGGCATGAGCCAATGCACCCGGCCCTTCACTGATTATTTTTTTTATTTTTTATTTTAATTTTAATTTTATTTTTTGAGATGGAGTTTCACTCTTGTTGCCGAGGCTGGAGTGCAATGGCGCTATCTCAGCTCACTGCAACCTCTGCTTTCTAGGTTCAAGCGATTCCCCTGCCTTAGCCTCTCAAGTCACTGGGACTACAGGCTCCCACCACCATGTCCGGAGTTTCATCATGTTGGCCAGACTGGTCTGGAACTCCTGACCTCAGGTGATCTGCCCACCTCGGCCTCCCAAAGTGCTGGGATTACAGGCGTGAGCCACCATGCCTGGCCCTTCACTGATTACTAACCCATTTCACATTTGGTATCAAATGAAGAGCTTTTAAACAACAGTGGTGCTTGGAGCTTACCCCCTTGTTTGCTATTATTAAAAAGCTCCTCAGATAATTCTAAGGTTTAAAAAAGGATTGGGAACACCTGACATGCCTCACTGGATTGTTGAGACTATTAAATAAGATTTATGTCTGCAACACATATAATGGTGTCTAGCACATAGTAGTTACTCAATAGGAGTTTGCTATTGGTTTTTATGGTGTATTTGTTGAGTTCCTTGGGTTGCAGACCTGACATCTGAGATTGCTGACATTTCTAATTACTTATTTTCTCTCTCTTCTTTACTCCCCAACCCCTCCCAGCTTCCATTTTCTTCTGCACATCTTTTTTTTTTTTTAAGCAAAGTCTCACTCTGTCACCCAGACTGGAGTACAGTGGTGTTATCTCAGCTCACTGCAACCTCCACCTCCTGGGTTCAGGTGATCCTCCTGCCTCAGTCTCTGGAGTAACCGAGACTACAGGCACAACACACCACCCCTGGCTAATTTTTGTACTTTTTGTAGAGATAGGGTTTCACCATGTGGCCCAGGCTTGTCTCGAACTCCTGTCTCGAACTCCTGGGTTCAAGCAATCCCGCCTACCTCGCCTCAGCCTCTCAAAGTGCTGGGATTACAGGCCTGAGCCATTGCCCCTCATCACATTTTTTGTTATCATGATAGAAAACATGAACGTCCTGACCCAAATTATAATAGACCCATCTGGTTTTGGTCTTCTGGGTATCCCTTCTTTTGAGTACATGTTCAACCTTCTCCCATTAGTACTGGTTTTGCTGGGATGGCAGTCATGGGATTATCCCTCCATCCTCAACCCTAATCCCACCCCACAGAAGTTGATATGTGATTTACACTAGGTCAATCACAATTTCCATGTGGGAATTTGTATCTCAAGGGAAGACGAATGAAAAAGGAAAGTGATTGGAGCTGAGCATTTCAATTGCAGCACTCTAAGGCGATGGTCCCTGAGATCTTGGTACTAGACCCAAAGAGTCAGATTCTTCTCTTTCCCTAAGTTTGTTCATATATTCTTATGATTCTGCTATGTTCTCAGTATCCTAATTTATATATATATATAAAATCTTCTTTTAGTTCTTTTGGTTAGTTATATATATATATATAATTATTATTATTATTTTGCTTAATGGAACCATTCTGCTGTTTGCAAAGAACTCTTGATGATATATGAATTTTGTATTTTATGGTCCAGGAACCAAAAGAAGATTATTTATTCTTCATCCTCACCCAAAACTTCATCCCCATTAGCATAAGGACTCAGTCTATGTCAGAACAGGAGAAAATGACTGGACCTCTGAACTGGGACTAAGGAGTGGAGTTACACTGTAGTCATTGAGTGGAGGCAGGAATTGACAGAGCAGGAGTGTGCTGACATGTACAGAAAGTCATTATCTCTACTAAGTCTCCTAGCACCTGCCCTAACCCACCCACAATCCCCCCTTTTTCACCATCTCCCAACCTCTGCCACAGGCACAGTTTCCCACTGTTCCCAGCAAAAACTATTTGGTGTGTACGGCATGCTCTTGTTTTTTACTTCTGATTGGAATATCCATTTCCTTTCCATCTATCAAGTTCACTTCAACTTTGTGCCCTACATTCCATAAAGCTCATCTTAACTCTCCAGGCAATATCCATGTCTCATTTCTTCGTACCATCCTGTTAGCATCTTACCTGACATAGAAGACCAGAGGAAAAAAAAAAAGAAAAAAAGAAAAAAAAGGGGGGGTGGTGATTTATGAGTCAGAGGTCGATGCAAATTTAAAAAAGGAAGACACACATGAAAAACAAGAGAAATAAAAATCTGGGACTTCTGAAACCCTGTTTTACTGTTGTCTTTGCTAAAGGCTCCAAGCTTTTAATTTAATTTGTGTGCCTTGTAAGGCTCTTTTGGTCCCTGTCATTAATTTCTTGGCTGTGGATGAATAAAGAATGTTATTTCAATTCTATATTCTTCCTTCTGGTAGAAAAGCAAAGATAGTATGTCAAATGTCAGCAGCCAGCAGGCTATTTGCAAGGCACCTGCTGAAGAATTTGCTTCCCTTATTTAGACCCTCACTATTCTCCAGCTCATATCAGGGCCATTGAGGGTGTATCAGACAGAGTTTGTTCATCTCTCAAAGGAAGATCAGTTTTCTGTCTTTCCCATTATAAAAGAGAGATGAAAGGGCATAGTATTACGGTGCACTCTTCTTCACCTACTTTCAGGGAGGAGAAGAATATATGTGGTTGGTGAGAAATCATTCTCTAGTTTTTAATTTCGGTTCAACCCTACGCAACATCTACCTTCATTTTCTATTATTTCCCTTATCTCTGGCTGAATGAGAGTAATTCTAAACTTCTTTTGGCATAGGCATAAATTCTGAGGCCCCAAGCAAAATACGAGAAGGAGTCACCACTTCTCTTAGAAACATCCTTCTGAGGACCATCAGGACAAATTGAGCATGCAATTGTGAACTCAGATGCTGGAGAAGTTTCTCCAACTGAGGTTGGCTTAAGTGTGCTCGTTGTGCTGCAGTGAGCTTTGGGGACAAGGTGTTTGACGCTGCAATTCAGGGAATTAGTTTCCTCTGGGCCTTGAGAATACCTGATCCCACTCCCTATCTTCTGTCCTTGCTTCTCTTGATTGATACCAGTTAAAGATTTGAACTGTGATCTTGTTTGCCTGTCTCCTTTGTGATGCATAATGACTTACATATGTTTAAGTAGAATATTTATGATAAAACCACCTGGTTTCTCTAAAGAATACTGTGAGGAATGACTCATTTTTCCCCCAGATTAGAGTGCAGAGCATTGCCTTTTTGGTTTTAGTTTTGTCTAGCAGTACTTCTGCTATTGTGATAAATGTTATGGAGCACTGTGTACCAAAATAGATGTCGTATCCATCTCAAATCACCAACACTAACAACAGAAAGGAAAAGTAATTAAAAATAAAACCTCTCAAAAGAACACATCCTCCAAGAAAAGGAAAATGAGGTGTAGCATATTCATTCCACAAGCAGATGCATCTAAAGCCTCTCTCGGGATAGTGGGAAACAAAGCAAACATCTGGGAGATTTCAGCTGTGAAATAAAATTACAATCATTGGTTACAAAGACTTTTCTTGCCCCTTGCTTGTAAACAGTTGAATAAGTCCATGGAAAAGTATATAAATAGGAGGAATCACGAAATCTCAAACTAAATATCCCTAGTCAGGATAAAAGAGTAAAGTTCGGGCAGAAATTCAGGAAACTACTGGAAAAATAATCTAGGTTTCCAAATCTGAACTTTAGAATACAACTCATAAATCAGCCCCAATTACCTCACTGGCGTCCAAGCCTGCAACCCTCCCACACTGGCCCCCTCTTGCTGCTTGAATATATTAGGTCTTCTCACTTGCTGGTGCTACTGCCTAGTACACTCTGTGTAAATACGACTTTCTCCCTCACTTCCTTCCGATGTCAGCTAACATATCACTTCCTAGCTTTAATCCTGAAGGGGTTTTCCTCATAACACTTAGTATTTCCTGACTAATCACACATGCGTGTATGCTTGGTTGTTGCTTATCTTCCCTTTCTAGAATGTTAGCTCCTTGAGGGAAAGGACTTTGTTTTGTTCAGTGTCAACATTCTGGAACTTGAGATGGTGCTTGGCTCATGGAAAATGCACACTGATATTTGTTGAATGAATAAGTGAAAAGTATAAAAGAATGGGAAATAACAGAGTGTGTGCTGAGTGATGTCCCACCCATTTCCCTCTGTAAGGAAGGAGGACTTGCTGCCCCACAGCCTTCAGCTGTCAGCCCTTTCAGATCACCTCAGCTGCAGAGGTGAGCTGCCAAGGTTACATCATTTTGTGGGTGGGCCACACACAATGACTGACTGAGGCAAAGGTATAAAGCAAAGGCCATGTGGTTTTAACACAGGAAAACTATGAAGTTGAGACGTATTAACTCCGACATGGCCAAGGCTGCTGGTCTGAATCAAACGTGGGTTCCTCCCTTGATCAACCCCACATTTCACCTCTCCTTCCACAGGTATTGTTGAACCAAGTGACACTCCCTAGTAAACATCTCAAAACCAAATTTCACTTTCTAGAAAACCCAAAATGCAACAAGATGAAAAAACAGGAAGTATCTCTTCTTTACAATTTACTGTCCTAATTCATAACACTATGTCTTCATCCAAGACATTTGGAATTCCTTCATTTGGAACATCCAAGAAATTCCTTCATTTGGCAGATATCTGTGGAGAAACTATTATGTACTGTTCTGGGCACTGATGTGATGGAAATTAAAACACCAACAAGTCTCATGAGCTCTGTGAACTTTATATCCTAGTGGGGTAAAAATAATAAGGAAGCAAATAAAAGAAAATTTGTGGGAGTGATAAGAGATGTGAGGAAAATAGGTAGTGAGCTGAGAAGGGTGGGAGTGATCAACTGTTTTTAACTAGGTGGCAGGCAAAGGGGCTTCTGAGGCAAAGACTTCAAAGTCGAGGTTAAACTAGGGGAGCCAGGCATGCCTGTCTTGGGGAGGTGTGGTCCACGTTGGTTTATCATCTGCCAACTACACACAGGCACTGGAGGGGATACTAGGGTTCCAAAAATCAGTACAAAATAGTCTGTGCCTCTAAGAAGGCTATTTTCTAATTCATAGTCATAAATAATGGGAACATCTTAACGTAAGGGAATCTGGGTATTTTATTGCCCTCTTGGTTTAAGTAGTTAAAAAATATTAACTGACAACACCTTTATTGAACAGTTAATACCTGTCAAGCCTTCTTCTAAATAATTTTCACATTCTAACAAAAACAGAAAATAAGGCAGGTATTATTATTACTATATTAATATTTAACAGTTAATAAAACCAATGTGTAGAGTAGGTAATTTCCCAAAAATCATAGTTAGCAATCAGGAGAAGCAGAAACTAAATCCCAATAGTCTAATGTCAGATCTAGCAGTCTTAATCCTTTGTATTATGTTGAAATGTCTCCTTGCCATGCTATTAGATGTTCTTTCTCCTATTGAGTTTAGAAGCGTTATGTATTTTTTAAAAACAGGTGATCTCTTCATTTTGCAATAATAATTATTTCTATATTCCAATAGTTCAACTATTTTGCAAAATGGAAAGTAATATATTCTTCATTAAAATAACTTCTAATGTGATGGTGTCATTGTATCTTTTACACATTGTTTCTATTAGTAATCTCAGAAAACTTGGAAGCACCATTATCAGTTATTCCTGAGGATACGTTGGAGATTTTCCTAGATTTTCTTCCCACACAAAAGCTTAGGAAAGAAGCAAAAAGTTAGCCAGTACTTTCTGAGATAAACCCGAAGCATAAAAAAAGGTAAAATAAAATATTTTAAAATTTAAAGTAGATCAGGAGATACAACATATAGTGAAGTATTATATGTATAAATGTTCACTTACTCCACAGAGAATTGAAATGTTTTCATGGCCCCGGTTCATGATTCTCCAATGTCAGAATAACTGGGATAATTTTCCATTGGATGAGATGCTGTATCATTTTCAACTTGAGTGCGTTTTAGAATTTTATCCTCACTCATCACTGATGGCGTCACGTGACAATTTGACACTAAAGTTTCAGTCTCATTAGGAGACTTCTGTGCTCACTTCAGTACGTTTCCCTGAAATCTATTGCCAAAGGAAAGATGCTTCAAGCTATGACTGCCTGTGTCTGATTTTTTAAAAAGCAGGAGTAATAAAAATAGTAAATTGAGTGCTTATTATACATCAAAAGAATTTCTGTTTATTATAGCACTTATAAAGCACATATTATTTTAGAGATGCTGAGACTGAAACCTAGAGAAGTGAAGAACATTAAATTGGGTCACACAGTTTTTAAATTACAGAGCATTCAAACCCAAGTTGATTTAAATTCCATATCTCACACTCATAACCACTATTCTAAGTTGAGGAGATGCTAAGTTCATATGCAAGTACAGGTTAAAAGTTATTATATTGTCCAACCATAATTTCTACTTCTTGGCTTAATGAGCAGATCTTCTGTCAGGAATAAATCTAGAAGGATCTGTCCAAGCTATGAAAATTCATCTTGATAGCTCTGCAACTTATCTTTATATCATTACTCAGCCAGGAATTTAACCGCCTAGGATTTGTGTTTTCTCCCTTCATGTGGGGCTTTTAGAAAGCGCTCATTACTGAGTTATACGTTTCATAATTTAACTAGCAATTGATACACTTGCTAATGTGCTTCTATTTTAATGTATGTATTTTTGTGCACGTCTCTTACTTACAAATGAATGTATTCTTGGCCTATGGTTTTGTAAGAAAAATATATCCTGGC